>NC_066871.1:961016-1081776 GCF_022985175.1 Labeo rohita
TTGGTACGACAGGGAGATGGCATCTACCACCCAATGGGCCAACCTCTGTTTGGAGACAGCATTCCCTTTCTGCTGACCTCCAAAGCAGACAAAGAGCTGCTCGGTGCGTCTGAAGTGCCGAGTGCGGTCCACGTATATACGCAGGGCGCAGACTGGACACAGCAGCGCAGAGGCCGGGTCTGCCTCCTCCAGGGGCAGAGCTTGCAGGTTCACCACCTGATCCCGGAAAGGCGTGGTGGGAACCGAATTCCAGGCACGCTTCGTCGTCAGAGAAGGCTTGTAGGTCCCCTACCCTGGAGGCCAGTGCAGTCAGGAGCGCTGTCTTAAGTGACAGATATTTTAGCTCTACTGACGCAAGTGGCTCGAATGGGACCTCCCGTAGACTCTGGAGGGCGATGGAGAGATCCCAAGAGGGTACGAGGTGCGATCTGGGAGGATTAACCCTTCTCGCACCTCTAAGGAACCTCACGATCAGTTGGTGCTTACCAAGGGATGCTCCATCCACTGCATCGTGATACGCTGCGATGGCAGCAACGTACACTTTGAGAGTCGAAGGGGACAGCCTGCGCTCCAACTTCTCTCCACGAGAGAAGCACCAGTCAACGGACAGACCCCACCTCAGTGCATAGGCCTGCCTTGTAGAGGGAGCTCTAGACTGAGTAATAGTATCTATCACGGCCTGTGGAAAGCCGGAGAGGTCTGACGCGTCCCGTCCATAGGTCGGGGCGCGGGTGCCAAATTGTGCCCATCCCCTGAGAAAGAAGGTCTCTCCTCAAGGGGATCTTCCAGGGAGGGGCTGCCGCGAGGGAAACGAGGTCTGGAAACCAGGTCCGGGTGGGCCAGTATGGCGCAACCAGCAGAACCTGCTCCTCGTCCTCCCTGATCTTGCACAGTGTCTGTGCAAGGAGGCTCACTGGGGGAAAGGCGTACTTGGGCCCCGGAGGCCAGCTGTGTGCCAGCGCATCCCTCATGAGGGGAGACTCGCTGAGGGAGTAAAACAGCTGGCAGTGGGAGGATTTGGGGGAAGCAAACAGATCTGTCTGGGCTTTGCCGAAATGGCTCCAAATCAGCTGGACTATCTGGGGGTGGAGTCGCCATTCTCCAGGATGGGTGGACTGCCGTGAGAGCTGGTCGGCTGCACGGTTGAGTTCTCCTGGAATGTGAACGGCGCGTAGCAATTTCAGCCACTTCTGACTCCACAGGAGGAAATGGCGGGCGAGTTGTGACATGCGACGGGAGCGAAGACCACCTTGGTGGTTGATATAGACTGGCTGGATTTAAGGCATTTATTAATTTACATTACAGTTCATTTTCACTGTAAAAAATATTTTAGTGTATGATAATAAATATTTCAGTCATTCTACTTCATGTTCATTTCATTTCAGAGTGTTATTTGTCATTTCTTGTACAATTTATTAGCAAGTTCTGAGGGGAAATTGTTTCTAAACCAGTATTTTTTAATGCTTGCCTATTACCACTGATGGTTCAACATAAAGCAATTTTATCCAACTTGAAATATTAAAATATATTTGTATATGTATTAATGAACATTATTACCATTAACCAAGAATTTATATACTGATTCCAGTCTTTTGAATGGTGCAGTGTATAATGTTACAAAAGCTTTTTATTTCAGATAAATGTTGATTTTTGGATCTTTCTATTTTTTAAAGAATCCTTAGAATTGTACTCAACTGTTTTAAATAGTGATAATAATAATAACAACAACAACAACAACAAATGTTTCTTGAACAGCAAATCAGCATATTTGCTGTTATATATTCAAATAGAAAACAGTTATTTTTAATAATAGTAAAAGTATTTCAAAATTTTACTGTTTTTGCTGTACTTTGGATCAAATAAATGCAGGCTTGGTGAACAGAAGAGACTTCTTTAAAAGATATTAAACATCTTACTGTTCAAAAGGTAAAAAAAAAAAACTTTATTAACTTTTATTTATCAAATTGTAAGTAAACTAGACAATCAGCACAATATATTTTTTTCTAAATATCTTGGAAATATATATGTGACCCTTTTGTTTATTTATTTGTTTTTTGCAAATCTGAAAGCAAAGCTGAATAAATAAGCTTTCCATTGATGTATGGTTTGTTAAAATAGGACAATATTTGGCCAAGATAAAACTATTTGAAAATGTGGAATATGAATTTTTATATATATAAAAAATAAATAAGCGGAGCGAAAATCATCTTTAAAGTTGACCAAACGAAGTTCTTAACAATGCATATTACCTCAAAAAATATTACGTTTTAATATATTTACGGTAGAAAATTTACAAAATTTATTAACGTTTATTAATGGTTTAATTATTAATTAATGTAATTAATCTTTAATTAATATCCTAATGATTTTTGGCATAAAAGAAAAATCAATCATTTTGACCCATAAAATGTATTGTTGGCTATTGCTACAAATATACCCGTGCTACTTACTTTTGTGGTCCAGGGTCACAAATTTTATGCTGCATTGAGCTCAAAAAGACATTTAGCAGTTTTCACACCACTGCTAACATTTATGTAGAGCTAACAAGCAAATCCTAAAATTGTTCAGTGATGTTCTGGTAAATGTGTAAATGAAGAAATGGCACACACTGAATCACTTTAAGGACACCAAATTGAGTCACTCAAAAGAACTTTATTTCATAATGTTAAAACAAATTGTTTTCTGACAAAGAATTATTTTATTAAAAAAAAAAAAGAGAGATAAAAAAGCTATACTGAACTCAATCAATTCAGAGCATGTTTTTCAGTGCAACACTTGTTTTAGTGTTTCTTGAATAGAGCACAGTTCATGTAACTTTTTCTTCCAGAGCTTTTCAAAGTGTAAACGGTATCACACCAGAGATTATTATAAGATTTCTTTGTCTTGACAGCAGTGACTCTGAACTTCTCATATGGAGGAATCAGCACTTCTTTTGTGGAAGGATGCTGAGAATATTTTGTCAGCTCAGCACTTTCACAAGTGTAGATTTCAAAACAAGATTTAGTTCCAAAATATTTTGTTACTTTAGGATCAAGAGAGGAGGACGTAAATGAGCCGAAACGAATCTCTTTGTTCAGAACATGCTTATCAAAAGTAGCTCTAGTACCACGATACGTTGAATAGCATTTATGTTGTTTTTTCTTCAGAATCTGTATTGCTTCCGTTAACAGAAAGTGAAGTGAATACCATTTGAATGACTTGTGTTTGTACTGTTTTCTACCGTTACGAGTGTCGTCATTAAAGTGACGGTATATATATTTACCGGTGTACACACGAATAGCAGTTAAATGATTCCTTGTTAAACGACCTTTTGGAAACTTGACAACATTTTTATTCGTTTGCCAATAATGTTTAAAATGATGTGAGTTTTTCATTTCCTTCATCAGATATTTTGTCTTCACCAGATGTGCCATTTTCCTATGGCAGCCCCAATATTGGTCATCAACTGAATTCGGTACCATATCCAGTGGAAATATCTGCTCTGCAACAGCAGCTCTGTAATCCTGCAGCAACAGGAATCATAATGATTAATCATCAGTATTCATGTGTGTAATATTCATACTAGAACACAATCTTACCTGTCCTAGAGCAGCTAAAATGAGAAGAAGAGCTTCAATGATCAGCAGCATCTTGATTTAGTCAAATCCCTCAGATGATCTAGTAGATCTAGTGATGAGCAGATGCTGAAAGACAAGAAACACAACCACGTTTCTCAAAGAAATGTATTACTCCAACAGGAATATGTTACACAATCATTTTCTTAACTTATATAAGACAGTTTTAAATTTAACAGAAGTTATTAAAATAATTACGTGATTGAAACACTGATGGAAGTGTAATATTGGCCTTACCTGAGAAAACTGTTGCCTTTTTTGCCAGATTCTGTTTTTTTTTGTTTGTTTTTTTAGTAGGTCAACAATGAGAGGACAAGATCACAAAATGCATTCACTCATTGTCAGTGACAATGACTGTTTAAACCAAGAGATGAAGAAGGTGGCTTTTTTATATTGCTGATATGTGTGTGTGTGTGTGTGTGTTTAAAGAAGTAATGTCTGCCTCTGGTTTTTGGGGTTTCAGACTAGACAAATGAACCTTTCAATGTGATTTCTTGAGAATTCATATTAATTTTACGCAGTGGCAAATTCACTTGAAATTGAGTAATTTAGAGAAGTAAATAGGATGTCCCAACTCAAACCCTAACTCTGAGTTCTAAGAACATTTAGAAGTCAAAGATGGTTTTCAAGCATAAAAAAAAGGAAAAAAAAAAATAAATAAATAAATAAAAAAAACGCTTTTATTTTCCCCCATACATTAAAATCTAGGAGAAGAATTAGAAGAAAGTACTGTCATTTGATATTTATGGGTACACTAACTCAGATTGTGAAGTAAACCCAAATTAAGGATGCAAGTTGTGATGCAACGCTGTGAGGAAGAAGTGACCTGAACTGTGTAGGTCATTAAAAAAAATACTTTAAAATATTTTGAAACATTAAGTGGTCAAAGGCGGTTTTCAAGCATCAAAAATAGTAAACATGCTTTACTTTTATTTTCCCCATATATTAGAATGTGTCCTATGTATGTATGTATTTATTTATTTATTTATTTATTTATTTATTTATTTATTTATCAATCATTCAGTGGCATCAGTCACATTTTTAGTTAGTATTGTTGGTATTGTTACTATTACTGTTGGTGTTGTTAATGACTGGGATAGGATGATCAGTCTCAATAAAATGTTTTTGTTTTTTTGTTTTTTCCTGTAACTCATTGTCAGTAAGAAAGAACAAAATCTGATCATCTTCCTTTTCTAATGATTGAATCAGATCAGTAAGTTCTGTGAGGGGACACATTCAAACGGGTGGACATATTATCTAATTACAATATAAAACATTAGATCTCTTAGAAATGTAATGTGCTAAATCAACAATGAACTAATTTTAACTGAAAAATTGACTGTTTTCAATTTTTTTTTTTTTCAATTTTACAATTTAAAATGGTAAAACTTTACAGTTTTAAGTAAACAAATATGTGTGGTGTGCTGAAGAATGTGTGTCCTGTCATCCTTGTTACTTTGGTCAGTCCTGTGACTATGAGGTCAATCCTGTTACTGTCATTAATTTAATTAAAAATGTTTGATACAGCCTTCCAGGTTTTTCCATTGTAACTTTAACTATATTTTATTTTGGACAAAGCCCTAAGCCCTTGTTTTAACATCTCTCTTGTAAAAATAAATAGTATTCTTAATTGACATGTGGTCACCCTTCAAAATAGGATGTTCTTGGTCATCTGAATGACAAATATATTTGAAAAGTTGAAAATTTTGAAACAATCCCAGTGAAAAGAGGGACTAAAATTCTGCTCACATATGTGAAAACTATCACATAGTTCTAATTAAACTATCTGTAGTAATGCTTGTGTTGATAACAGGGTTGACAAAAAGACCAAAACTGAGGTAGAAAAAATAGTCATAAAATAATAAATTACATAGTCTGAGGTGGCACAATATAATACAATATTCTTTATTTCAGGGATATTTAAAAAAAATGCTGATTAAACTTATTTTATTTATTTTTTTCCAAGTGGAAAAGGCACCTATTTCGTGGAAACGATTTAATACGCTTTCTATGTATATAAAATCACTTGTGTTAATTTTATTTGATGTGAACCAAAAAGGACATCTCGTCTTTGACCCTTGAGAAATAAGGATGCAAGTTTTGATGCGACACTGTTTTCATGTTGGGAAAGTAGTGACCTGAACTGTGCAGGTCATTTAAAAAAATACTTTGAATTGTATGTTGTAATCTTCAGGTGACAAAATATACTTAATTCCACAGTCATAAGCATTCATCTGTTTTCAAAAGATAAAAATGTTGAAATTAAAGTAATTTCTTTAGTTGATAAGACTGTTGATCAATCCTACTGCCAGAGTTTCCTCATTTCTGTTCTTGCAGAGAAAACCTTTTTCTGTTGGACTGAACACATGAGCAAAAACATCCATTATACCAAAATTACATCATGTAGTTTTAACTTCCAGCTTTAAAGTGCTGTTTCTGTTTCACCTTTAATGGTTAAAAGAGTGAATCTTCTCAATGTCTATTAGAGCAAAGGTTTCAAAGTTTTCGAAAAAGGATTGTTCCTCCCATCATTTAATATAGCAGTTTGGAAGCAATATTTATTTCATTGTGAATAGACTGGCTGGATTTAAGGCATTTATTAATTTACATGTTATTTTTCACTGTAAAAAATATTTTAGTGTATGTTTGAAAAGAACTGTTTCAGTCATTCCACTTCACGTTCATTTCATGTTTATTTCAGAGTGTTATTTGTCATTTCTTGTACAATTTATTTGCAAGTTCCGAGGGGAAATTATTTCTAAACCAGTATTTTTTAGTGCTGGCCTACTGTCACTGATTGTTCAACATAAAGCAATGTTATCCAACTTGAAATATTAAAATATATTTGTATATGTATTAATGAACATTATTACCATTAACCAAGATTAAGTAATGCCAGCATATAGAACACTGTTGCAAAGTATTGCAAAAACTAAATATTACATTTTAAAGTTCTAAATTAGTCAGGAGTCTAATTATTCGGTCTAGTTTTAGATGTCAACAAAATAATTAAATAAATAATAATTAAAAAATATACATGTATACTACCAAAAACAAACAAAAAAAAAGCTTTGGAAACAATTTAAAGAACTTCTGCTCACCAAGCCTGCATTTATTTGATCCAAAGTACATGAATGAATAGAAAGTTCAGAAGAACAGCATCTGAAATAGAAATAGAAATAAATAGAAATCTTTTTTATCACTTTTAATCAATTTAAAGCATTCTTGCTAAATAAAAAGTATTAATTTGTATAATTTATATACTGACTACAAGCTTTTAAATGGTGCTGTGCATAATGTTACAAAAGCTTTTTATTTCAGAAAAATGCTGATCTTTGGATCTTTCTAGCAAATCAGAATATTAGAATGATTTCTGAAGGATCATGTGACACTGAAGACTGAAGTAATGATGATGAAAATGTAGCTTTGATCACAGGAATAAGTTAGTTATTTTAATATATATTCAAATGGAAAACAGTTATTTTAAATAGTACATTTTTTTTTTTTTTTTAATTTGACTGTTTTTGCTGTACTTTGGACCAAATAAATGCAGGCTTGGTGAGCAGAAGAGACTTCTTTAAAAGACATTAAAAATCTTTTTCTTTTTTTTCTTTTTTTTAAATTAAGATACTTTTGACTGGGAGTGTAAAAATACAAAAAACATATCTTCATTAACATTTATTTGACAAATTTTAAGTAAACTAGACAATCAGCAAGATTTTTTTTTTCTAAGTGTCTTGGAAATATATATGTGACCCTGGACCACAAAAACCAAGTTTTCCATTGATATATGAAAATTGTCTTAAATTTGTCCAAACAAAGTTCTTAGCAATGCATATTGCTAATCAAATGTTAAGTTTTGATATATTTAGGAAATTTACAAAATATCTTCATGGAACATGATTTTTACTTAATATCCTAATGATTTTTGTCATAAAATAAAATTCGATCATTTTGACCCATACAATGTACACTGCTCAAAAAAATAAAGGGAACACTCAAACAACACAATGTAACTCCAAGTCAATCACACTTCTGTGAAATCAAACTGCCCACTTAGGAAGCAACACACTGATTGACAATCAATTTCACATGCTGTTGTGCAAATGGAATAGACAACGGGTGGAAATTATAGGCAATTAGCAAGACACCCCCAATAAAGGAGTGGTTCTGCAGGTGGTGACCACTGACCACTTCTCAGTTCCTATGCTTTCTGGCTGATGTTTTGGTCACTTTTGAATGCTGGCAGTGCTTTCACTCTAGTGGTAGCATGAGACGGAGTCTACAACCCACACAAGTGGCTCAGGTAGTGCAGCTCATCTAGGATGGCACATCAACGCGAGCTGTGGCAAGAAGGTTTGCTGTGTCTGTCAGCGTAGTGTCCAGAGCATGGAGGCACTACCAGGAGACAGGCCAGTACATCAGGAGACGTGGAGGAGGCCGTAGGAGGGCAACAACCCAGCAGCAGGACCGCTACCTCCGCCTTTGTGCAAGGAGGAACAGGAGGAGCACTACCAGAGCCCTGCAAAA
Organism: Labeo rohita; assembly: GCF_022985175.1. Taxonomy (NCBI): domain Eukaryota; kingdom Metazoa; phylum Chordata; class Actinopteri; order Cypriniformes; family Cyprinidae; genus Labeo; species Labeo rohita. The sequence continues at coordinate 969,161 of NC_066871.1, forward strand.
TGACCTCCAGCAGGCCACAAATGTGCATGTGTCTGCTCAAACGGTCAGAAACAGACTCCATGAGGGTAGTATGAGGGCCCGACGTCCAAAGGTGGGGTTGTGCTTACAGGACGTTTGGCATTTGCCAGAGAACACCAAGATTGGCAAATTCGCCACTGGCGCCCTGTGCTCTTCACAGATGAAAGCAGGTTCACACTGAGCCCATGTGATAGACGTGACAGAGTCTGGAGACGCTGTGGAGAACGTTCTGCTGCCTGCAACATCCTCCAGCATGACCGGTTTGGCAGTGGGTCAGTAATGGTGTGTGGTGGCATTTCTTTGGAGAGCCGCACAGCCCTCCATGTGCTCGCCAGAGGTAGCCTGACTGCCATTAGGTACCGAGATGAGATCCTCAGACCCCTTGTGAGACCATATGCCGGTGCGGTTGGCCCTGGGTTCCTCCTAATGCAAGACAATGTTAGACCTCATGTGGCTGGAGTGTGTCAGCAGTTCCTGCAAGACGAAGGCATTGATGCTGTGGACTGACCCGCCCATTCCCCAGACCTGAATCCAATTGAGCACATCTGGGACATCATGTCTCGCTCCATCCACCAATGCCACGTTGCACCACAGACTGTCCAGGAGTTGGCGGATGCTTTAGTCCAGGTCTGGGAGGAGATTCCTCAGGAGACCATCCACCACCTAATCAGGAGCATGCCCATGCATTGTAGGGAGGTCATACAGGCACGTGGAGGCCACACACACTACTGAGCCTCATTTTGACTTGTTTTAAGGACATTAAATCAAAGTTGGGTCAGCCTATAGTGTGTTTTTCCACTTCAATTTTGAGTGTGACTCCAAATCCAGACCTCCATGGTTTAATAAATTTGATTTTCATTGATAATTTTTGTGTGATTTTGTTGTCAGCACATTCAACTATGTAAAGAACAAAATATTTAATAAGAACGTTTCATTCATTCAGATCTAGGATGTGTTATTTTAGCGTTCCCTTCATTTTTTTTTTTTTGAGCAGTGTATTTTTGGCTATTACTAGAAATATACCCGTGCTACTTACAACTAGTTTTGTGGTCCGGGGTCACATATTTTATGCTGCATTGCACGCAAAAAGTCATTTAGCAGTTATCACACTACTGCTAACAATTATGTAGAGCTAAGAAGCAAGTCCTAAAATTGATCAGTGATGTGCTGGAAAAAGATGTACGTATAAATGAAAAAAATGACTAACATTTATTCACTTAAAGGACACTGAATTGAGACACACACAAATTGTTTTCTGACAAAGAATTATTGAATTAAAAAACTATACTGAACTGTGTGAAACTGATGATTAAATCATGTCAATTCAGAGCACTTTTTTCAGTGCAACACATTTTAGTGTTTCTTGAATAATCCTAAAAGTCCTAAAATTCTATAAGTTTAAGTGTAAAAGCATAAATAAAGAAATGGTACACAGGACACAAAATTGAGTCACTTAAAATAACTTTATTTCATAATGTTAAAACAAATTGTTTCTGACAAAGGATTATTGAAATTCAGAGAAAAATAAAATGAAATTGATAATTAACTCATATCAATCCAGAGCACTTTTTTCAGTGCAACACTTGCTTTAGTGTTTCTTGAATAGAGCACAGTTCATGTAACTTTTTCTTCCAGAGCTTTTCAAAGTGTAAACGGTATCGCACGGGAGATTTTTATAAGATTTCCTTGTCTTGACAGCAGTGACTCTAAACTTCTCATATGGAGGAATCAGCACTTCTTTTATGGAAGGAAACTGAGAATATTTTGTCAGCTCAGCACCTTCACAAGTGTAGATTTTAAAACAAGATTTAGTTCCAAAACCTTTTGTTATTTTAGGATCAAGAGAGGAGGATGTAAATGAGCCGAAACGAATCTCTTTGTTCAGAACGTGCTTATCAAAAGTAGCTCTAGTACCACGATAAGTTGAATAGCATTTATGTTGTTTTTTCTTCAGAATCTGTATTGCTTCCGTTAACAGAAAGTGAAGTGAATACCATTTGAATGACTTGTGTTTGTACTGTTTTCTACCGTTACGAGTTTCGTCATTAAAGTGACGGTATATATATATACCGGTGTACACACGAATAGCAGTTAAATGATTCCTTGTTAAACGACCTTTTGGAAACTTGACGACATTTTTATTCATTTGCCAAAAATGTTTAAATTGATGTGAGTTTTTCATTTCCTTCATCAGATATTTTGTCTTCACCAGATGTGCCATTTTCCTATGGCAGCCCCAATATTGGTCATCAACTGAATTCGGTACCATATCCAGTGGAAATATCTGCTCTGCAACAGCAGCTCTGTGATCCTGCAGCAACAGGAATCATAGTGATCAGTCGTTAGTATTGATGTCTGTAATATTCATACTAGAACACAATCTTACCTGTCCTAGAGCAGCTAAAATGAGAAGAAGAGCTTCAATGATCAGCAGCATCTTGATTCAGTCAAATCCCTCAGATGATCTAATAGATCTAGTGATGAGCAGATGCTAAAAGACAAGAAACAAGAGCCTTTTCTCAAATACTAAATAAATTGTTTAAATGTGTATTGCTATTTTCTGACAGATAGCAGAACTGCTTAAAATGATGACTTAAATCTGTGATGTTCACTACTGAAAGTGTAATATTACCTGTTGTATTCTGTTTTATTTTTTGTTATTTTTCAGGTTCGCAGGATCAGTGATGAGAGAAAAAGGATCAGAAAAGTCAGTCACTCACAGCCAGACGACAAGGACTCTTCAAACCATGAGATGAGGAAAGTGGCTTTTTTACATTGCTGATAATGTGTGTGTTAAGCAATAATAGTTGAAGTGCATATTGTAGCAATCTGATTTCATAATAATTGCATGCAATGGTGAATTTGCATTAATTGTTTAATGAAAACAATAACCTAAGCCTGAGTTCAAAAGGGGAAAAAACAGGTTTTTCAACAGATAGCAATGTCAAAATCAAGGTCATTTGCCTTAGTTCCTAAAACTTGACTTTTGATCAAGTCTGGTACTTTATACAGACCAAAGTCACTCTCATTGTCTTCAGAAAATGTTAAAATCTGGTCTGACCCCGCTAGAAATTTTACGTTCCCAGAACGTCCTTAGAACGTCCCCGTTGGTGTCAAGGACGTTGCCTAGTAACGTCCCCATAACGTTCTGAGACGGTCACGATGTGGAGTTCTTTAAAGGTTTGGGGGACGTTATTTGGAGGACCTTCACAGAACATTCAGGACGTTCTTGGGACGTTTAGGGGACCATATTTTATTTGGAAATGTGACGTTCCCAGAACGTCCTCAGAACGTCCCCACTGGTGTCAAGGACGTTGTTTAGTAACGTCCCCATAACGTTCTGAAACGGTCATGATGTGGAGTTCTTTAAAGGTTTGGGGGACGTTATTTGGAGGACCTTCACAGAACATTCAGGACGTTCTTGGGACGTTTAGGGGACCATATTTTATTTGGAAATATGACGTTCCCAAAACGTTGTCAGAACGTCCACGCTGGTGTCAAGGACGTTATTTAGTAACGTTCCCAGGACGTTCCGAGACGGTCATGATGTGGAGTTCTTTAAAGGTTTGGGGGACGTTATTTGGAGGACATTTACAAAACATTCAGGATGTTCTTGGGACGTTTAGGGGACCATATTTTATTTGGAAACATGACGTTCCCAAAACGTTGTCAGAACGTCCACGCTGGTGTCAAGGACGTTATTTAGTAATGTTCCCAGGACGTTCCGAGACGGTCATGATGTGGAGTTCTTTAAAGGTTTGAGGGACGTTATTTGGAGGACATTTACAAAACATTCAGGACGTTCTTGGGACGTTTAGGGGACCATATTTTATTTGGGACAAAATATTTTACGCTTTGGAAATAGTGACGTTCCCAAACACATGATTGTTCTTTAAAGGAACGTTATTTGGAGGACCTTCACCACGCTGGTGTCAAGGACGTTCCCAAATTTAGTAACGTTCCCAGGACGTTCTGAGACGGTCATGATGTGGAGTTCTTTAAAGGTTTGGGGGACGTTATTTGGAGGACCTTCACAGAACATTCAGGACGTTCTTGGGACGTGTAGGGGACCATATTTTATTTCTTCCCAAACGTTGTCAAACGTCCGCGCTGGTGTCAAGGACGTCACCTAATAACGTTCCCAGGACGTTCCGAGATGGTCATGATCTGGAGTTCTTTAAAGGCTTGGAGGACATCATTTGGAGAACAATCACAGAACATTCAGGACGTTCTTGGGACATTTAGGTTATTACTATAGGAAGTCCCCTATTAGTCTCTACACTACATTCCCATAACATGTGCAGGACCAACCTAAAATGTTTTTTTGGTCCTATTTAGGTCCTTCCCCACATTTACTGAATGTTTTTAGAACCTTTAGTAACACATTACAGGAAACTACCAGTCAATTCAATTATTTTCAAATTGGCTTTATTGATATGATAATTTCCACAGTAAAGCATCAAAATGTGTCCAAATAATGGGAAACAGTAACAAGAACATATTGATTTATATTAATTATATATTTAGTGTGTGTGTGTGTGTGTGCGTGTGAGTCACTGTCTTTTCAGGAGGTGTCCCAAGTTGTTCTTCGGCTGCCTGAAAAAAGTATAAATAACAATATTTAGCAATCACTTCAATTACTTTTTAACTGCTTTTAATCACACTTAGGTGTATAAGTATAGATGACCAATATATATAGTTGTGCACATAAGTTTACATACCACTTGCAAAATATACAAAATGTTAAGAATTTTAACAAAATACGAGAGATCATGTTATTTTGTATTTAGTACTGTCCTGAATAAGCTATTTCACATAACAGATGTTTATATATACTCCACAAGACAAAACTATAACTGAATTTATAAAAATTACTCCATTCAAAAGTTTACATGCCCTTGAATCTTAATACCGTATGTTGTTTCCTTGGTGATCCACGACTGTTTTTAAGTTTTGTGATAGTTGTTCATGAGTCTCTTGTTTGTCCTGAACAGTTCAACTGCCTCCTGTTCTTCAGAAAAAATCCTTCAAGTCATTCACATTCTTTGGTTTTCCAGCATCTGCTGCATATGTGAACTTTTTCCAACAGTGACTGTGATTTTGAGATCCATCTTTTCATGCTCAGGACAATTGAGAAACTCATACATACTATTACAAAAGTACTGCTTAAGAAGGAAACACAAAATATGAAGAGCCTGGGGTGGAAACAATTTGAAATAGATGATTAGGGTAAATTATACTTATTTTGTCTTCTGGAAAACATGTAATTATTTATGTAGCTTTTGAAGTGTAGTACTAAATGAAAAAAATATGATCTTTACAAAAATAAAATATAAAATTACAGGTCATCATCCTGTTCAAAAGTTTACACCCTCTGGCTCTTAATGCATTGTGTTTCCTTCTTGAGCATCAGTAAATATGTTCAAGTTATATAATAGTAATGTATGAGTCCTTCAGTTGCCCTAAGTGTAAAAAGATGGATCTCAAAATCATCACGTATGGATCACATATGCAGAAGATGCTGGGAAACTAAAGAATGTGTAGGAGCTGGAGGATTTTTCTGAAAAACAGGAGGCAGTTGAACTGCTCAGGACAAACAAGGGAATGATGAACAATCATCACAAAACATTAAAACATCCAGAAAATGGCAAACAGTATTAAGATTCAAGGGTATGTAAACTTTTGAATGGGGTCATTTTTATAAATTCAGTTATTATTTTGTCTCGTAGAGTATATATATAAACATGTTATGTGAAATAGCTTATTCAGGACAGTACTAAATACAAAATAACATACAATTGTGATGTCATTTATTTATTTTTACTTTTCCGTGTGCAACTTTGACATTTAATACTTTTTTTTTTTCATATACGATATACACACTTTACTTACTTCCATACTTCATGCGTGGGTTTAACATAGTTGCATAGAACAGTTTCCCGCTATAAAATATTTTTGTATATCCTAACAACAAAAATATTTTATATGGTGAAAAAAAAACCATCTTGTTAAAACTATGAACTTACACTACCAGTTAAAAGTTTTAGAACAGTAAGATTATTAATATTTTTTTAAAGAAGTCTCACCAAGCCTGCATTTATTTGATTCAAAGTACAGCAAAAGCAGTAATACTGTGAAATAGTTTTACCATTTAAAATAACTGCTTTCTATTTGAATATATTTTAAACTGTAATTTTTTTCAGTTACATTTTCAGCATTACTTCAGTCTTCAGTGTCACATGATCCTTCAGAAATCATTTTAATATGTTGATTTGCTGCTCAAGCAACATTTATTTATTTATTAGTACTATTATAAATAATTAAAACAGTTTAGTAATTTTTTTCAGATCAGCATTATCACTGTATTATTCAAAACCTTGCATCAGTATTTTATTTATTTATTTATTGGAAAGAATTAAAGGAATTAATCACTTTTATTTTGCAAAAATGCTCCATAAATTGATCAAAAGTGATGATAAAGACATTTATAAAGTTACAAAAGATATCCATTTTAGATAAATGCTGAAAAAATATACTCTGCTGTTTTCAACATAATAATTATATTAAATGTTTTTTGAGCAGCAAATCAGAATATTAGAATGATTTCTGAAGGATCATGTGACTAGAGTAAAGGTGCAAAGAATGCAGCTTTGAAATCACAGGAATAAAATTACATTTTAAAATATATTCAAATCAAAAAAAGTTATTCTAAATAGTAAAAATATTTCAAAATGCTACTGTTTTTGCTGTACTTTGGATCAAATAAATGCAGGCTTGGTGAGCAGAGCAGACTTTTTTTTTATATAAAAACGAAATGTTATTTTTCATATTAAGTAAATGAGTAAACTTAATTTAATAAATGCATTTGGAAACATATTGCCTTGGTATGACAACAAATATAATAAAAATGTTAATACCGCGATTTCATTGCCTTAATGCTGTAAACAGAAGTATTTTTCAGTGTCTATGCACATAAAGTTTTACATAAAACAGATACGAATTCTCATGAGATCATGTTGCTAAACTTTAATACTTTGGTTTAGCAAAGTATGTTCACAATATTAGCTTAGTAATGGAACGTGTACTTCTTTTTCAGAAAACTATTATTACAGTAACTTTCCATGATATATAATTAATTTAGCAGAAATAACGTTACTCACCGTAGAAGGCTCTCAGCTGGTGAAGAAAAAAAAGCCTCAGTATTGATCAACGGATGCTGGGATGAACAGCTGGATCGCTTCACAGTATACCGGACCTTTGTGATTGGATTAATACATTGTACATATTAAAAAAATTGTAAACGTGCTGTTAACGTCCAAAATGTCCTTTTTTTTAAACGTTCTTATGTGACCAGAGATTAACCAATATAGAACTGCCTCCTAAAGTCTTATTGCGAACGTTATTGTATGACTAAAAGAGGACCATGTAAGAACGTTCTGTTAACGTCCCGAATGTCCTCTTTATATAACGTTCTTATGTGACCATAGAATAACCAAAATAGAACGTCCTCCTAAAGTCATTTTGTGAACGTTATTATATGACTAAAAGAGGACCATGTGAGAACGTTCTGTTAACGTCCCGAATGTCCTCTTTATAACGTTCTTATGTGACCATAGAATAACCAAAATAGAACGTCCTCCTAAAGTCATATTGCGAACGTTATTATATAACTAAAAGAGGACCAAATATAGAACGTCCTCCTAAAGTCATATTGCGAACGTTACTGTATGACTAAACGAGGACCATGTGAGAACGTTCTGTTAACGTCCCGAATGTGCTCTTTATAACGTTCTTATGTGACTATAGAATAACCAAAATAGAACGTCCTCCTAAAGTCATATTGTGAACGTTATTATATGACTAAAAGAGAACCATGTAAGAACGTATTCTGTTAACGTCCCGAATGTCCTCTTTATGACGTTCTTATGTGACTATAGAATAACCAATATAGAACGTCCTCCTAAAGTCATATTGTGAAGGTTACTGTATGACTAAAAGAGGACCATGTGATAACGTTCCGTTAACGTCCCGAATGTCATCTTTATGACGTTCTTATGTGACTACAGAATAACCAATATAGAACGTCCTGCTAAGGTCATATTGCGAAGGTTACTGTATGACTAAAAGAAATGTGATAACGGTTAACCATGTGCTCTATATAACGTTCTTATGTGACCATAACGTCCCAAAATGTGCTCTATATAACGTTCTTATGTGACCATAGAATAACCAAAATAGAACGTCCTCCTAAAGTCATATTGCAAACGTTATTATATAACTAAAAGAGGACCAAATATAGAACATCATCCTAAAGTCATATTGCAAACGTTATTGTATGACTACAAGAGGACCATGTAAGAACGTATTCTGTTAACGTCCCGAATGTCCTCTTTATAACGTTCTCATATGACCACATTATAACCAATATAGAACGTCCTCCTAAAGTCATATTGCGAACGTTCCTGTATGACTAAAAGAGGACCATGTGAGAACGTTCTGTTAACGTCCCGAATGTGCTCTTTATAACGTTCTTATGTGACCATAGAATAACCAAAATACAACGTCCTCCTAAAGTCATATTGCGAACGTTATTATATGACTAAAAGAGGACCATGTGAGAACGTTCTGTTAACGTCCCGAATGTGCTCTTTATAACGTTCTTATGTGACCATAGAATAACCAAAATAGAACGTCCTCCTAAAGTCATATTGCAAACGTTATTATATAACTAAAAGAGGACCAAATATAGAACGTCCTCCTAAAGTCATATTGCAAACGTTATTGTATGACTAAAAGAGGACCATGTAAGAACGTTCTGTTATCGTCCTAAATGTCCTCTTTGTAACGTTGTTAAATGACCACAGAATAACCAATATAGAACGTCCTCCTAAAGTCATATTGCGAACGTTATTATATGACTAAAAGAGGACCATGTGAGAACGTTCTGTTAACGTCCTAAATGTCCTCTTTGTAACGTTGTTATATGACCACAGAATAACCAATATAGAACGTCCTCCTAAAGTCATATTGCGAACGTTATTATATGACTAAAAGAGGACCATGTGAGAACGTTCTCTAAATGTCCCAAATGTCCTCTTTGTAACGTTCTTATGTGACCAAAAAATAACCAAAATGGAACGTCCCCCTTAAGTCGTATAACGAACATTGAGCACCAGAACTTTCGTAATCAAAAGAGGACGTTTTAGGAACGTCTCCAATGTTCTGTAAATGTTCGGGACATTCGTCACCTTTAGACAACTTTTAGGGAACGTTGCGCAAGGTTGCGAGAACGTCGCCTCCTACGTGGGGAATTATGTTTTGATCAGCTCTCAGCATACTGATGGATCAGTTTTATCTTTCTGCTCTACACTATAAAACGTTTTCACCAGTTTCAACTTAAAAACGTGAGTTAAGCAGCTGCCTTAAAATTTTAAGTTAAATCAACTTAAAAGTACAAGTCATTTTAACATTTATTGTAGTGAGTTGAAATGACTTGTAGTACTAAGCTGATTTAAAATTTTAAAGCAGCTGCTGAACTTAACTTTTTAAGTTGAAACTGCTAAAAAGGGTTATAATATAATTTAGGTTATAACGGTTCAAGGTCAGATCTATGACTGGTGAGAGATCCAGCTCATTAATAATCTGAGCCAAATCTTAAAGTGACTAGGAATACATAAAGATGAATCATGATATGGCTGTTGTAATAAAAATAATGGATTTCAGACAGTGTCCAGTATAGGTGGTGCTGTTTTGACAGAAAAACAATCAAAAATTTACAATGAACAGGCTTCACTTGTCCACACCATCAATTCACTGACTGGGTTACAACAGTTTATAATATAAGAAATCTCTGTTAACAATTCTGACTGTTAAGCATGACACACATAACACCTTTATATCATTTGGGCAAACCAATCATTAAGAAAAGACAAAAGCACAGATGGTGAGAGAAAAACTGAAGACTTTATTGGACACTAAATGTATACAAAAAAATAAGGTGTCAAAAGGTGGCAGTAGAGAGTAAAGGGTCAGGTTTCTGCTTCCATTTGCGTGACACACAAGATCAAACATCTCCAGCTTTGAGTCTCTCTCACAGACTGTCTGTCTGTAGGTGTTGCCTTCAATACGGCGGTTCCTGTCTTTTCAAGACGAGTCATCTGAATTCTGGGTTTGAGAATGTGTCGAATAAAGGGTGGGATTTTGGAGTCAGTCTGATTGGAGCAGCGCTGGAGCCCTTTCCGTGAAGGTCCAATCTGGTCCAAGTAATTTAAGCCTTAAAATGTGTGTGAATTGTCTGTGGTAATTCAAGAAACTGGACTAAACATGTTCAATATATAGTTAGGCCTATAGGTTCCTTTCAGGACTGAATTTTACCAAGCGGAGACACCAACATGTTTCTCAAAATCTCACTGCTGCATCCTTCCCTTGAAAACAGGGAATTCTGCAAATATACGTTTTGAGACTACGGATATGGCCATAAGTATATATGTGAATATAAGATGATCTGCTCATGTGTACTGTTACCAAACAGTCTTGAAAAGAGAAAATAGCAGAAAATATTTTATGTACACCACCGTTGACAGAGGTGTCATTTTCTGTATAGCCTATGCTCTGCAGACCGCTTCTCATGCAGTGTTGCCATGTCTTCTTATTTTAAGCATCTTTGGGCTTGTAGCTTGAGCATGGCTCATGAAAGTGAGCAGTTGTGGGTCACAATATTTTGGTCATATTTTAAATACCAAATATTTAGATTTTTTTTAGGTTATTATGAATCTTGTTCTTGTTTTGCTGTTTTTTTTTTTTTTTGTTTTTTGTTTTGTTTTTTTTTTTTTTTTTTTTGTAATATCTGGCAACAAAAATGAACAAATGAGTGAAGACTCACCCTCTATTTTTTGTACCAGAGACACATCTACAGTGCTGTTGATATTAAATGCAGTGTGACATTGGAACTACTATTATTTGATTATTATTATTTTTTTTTTGTACTGTTTGATTAATTCTCAGTTTGCTTTGGACGGTTTCATTTAAAAACTACCTAATTTACTAATAAACCTAATAAACTAGTTTAATTTTGTAGCACTCAAAGGTTCTATTAAAAGTGAATTCTAAATGATTTAATCAAATATTGACAAAACTATTGTTTTTGTAGCGATTTCAAATCTAAAATGTCTGCAACAAACATGCCAGACTGAACTTCAACATTTGACATAGCTACAATATATCAGAACAGTTGCCAAAAAAAGTTGCTTCTGCCCCAGGATAGAAGTTCACTCAGTTCAAACACAGACCATTCACCCCATACTCTTATAATGCCACATTTTTCCAACAGTCTCCATACCCTCCATGATGTCCTTACTGATGTCTTACTGTCAGAGCTAGGACAGCTACATGAGTCGTGATAAATAGTGCCAATTTTAACTAAAGAAAAAAAAATACAAAGCAAATACTTATGCAAGTTTTTATTAAAGAATTCAGATGTTTTAAACATGACACACAACAGGGGAAACAGCGTGTGGTTCCAGCCTTCATGTCACATCTACAGAACATAAAAGAGTGGATCCATCTCAGCAGTCACCCTTCTTGGCGATTAACGTGTTGACGTCGTTTTTCCTATGACAAGAGAGTCAAATAATATTTTAAAAGGACACCAGTAAGAACATTATAAACATTCAATCCATAGATAAAAACAAAACACTACAAACTACTTACATATTTGTGAAACACAGCATGCATTCGTTGGCGTATGTGACTCCATCAGTACCACACACAGGCTTGTAATTACGGGGACAACTGTGTAGTTGGTACTTATAGCATTTTGGCTGCCAACATAAGTACACAGAATACATTAGATACGTACACTTGTAAAATAAAACATCATGAATAGGTTATAATCTTCAACCCACCGTTCTGGCACCATGGATGAGAGTAGCTCCTACCAAAGCTGTTTAGAAAAATATAAAACACACACAGAAATAAAAATCTCATCCCGTTAGTGCCTGCTATATATTTTTCTGTAGTTTAGATTTAAAAGGATTAAAGAAAAGATCACGTTGTTTATGTTACAAAGCATGCTCTCAAAACATCAGACTTTGATGTTCCTTATTATCAAAATCTGTTACAGACTCACCTGCCAAGCAGAGTACCAAGACAATACGTCCCAACATGTTTGCTTGTATACACCGATGTGTTGACTGTGTCATCAATCACTCTTTGGAGTGCTGAGTTCCTTTTAAAGCAGTTTTGCTCCCACCCACAGAGAGATTACACATTTACAAAGTGTGTCACTCGAATTCTACCTTGTGTTCAGCCCCGACAAAACGTTGCAAAACGTTTTTCAAACAGAAACGGTGGTGCGTTGAACACCCTGTTCTGATGACGCAAGAGTTGCAACTATGGCAGTTGAGAAGGCCATTCTTCGTGTTCTTTTTGAAGTATTTTCGGAGCATTAAGAAATCTGTATAAAAACGTGTTTAATACTGCAAAATAAGCCCGATGTTACAGTCACTGCCAAACAAACAAAGACAAACATTTCAGGTGAAGGATAATCCACTCCTTACCTCCGAGATCTATATGACCTTATTATTTTTATTATGAGTAACCCTTCCCAGCTAGCAATAGTCGTCATTTCAACGTCTAGTTTAACTATAGACCCGATATAGTCTGGCTATTTGTAACCCACTTCTAGACCAAATAATCTTGAATTTAGTTACATGTCATTTTTTGGCAAAATACTATATAGATATATGACATTTCATCATGTAAGCAAAGTCAACAGCGTTTACAAGGTGTTTGGTTTTATTTCTATATTTATATATATATATATATATATATATATATATATATGTATAGTCTATTCTAGGGCTATGTTTAGACGTCTATTAAATTTTCACTGACAGCCCAATGACAACCTTATTTTAGCCTAGAAGTCTAGGATGTGTTTCAACGGCTAATATACGTTTTTTTAGACCAAAAATTGCTTGCTGGGTTATTAAGCTTATCATTATTGCTGATCACTGTTGTTGTGCTATGATATTGTAATATTTACCATTATATTATCAGAGGAGTATAGAAACATTCATGAAAGTGTCACTCCACAATACAATAGAAAAGTATATAAATATGTATAATATATTTATGTTACATTAATTAGTGTCTCTTTAATACCGCGTGGTTTATATACATGTTGCTGCTGATTGGGCTGACATTTTTGACACACCGACCAAACAAGAGAAAACGTATCTCAAACCCCGTTTCACACCATTTCCAGGAAACATGTCGTTCAACCCGGAAACCGTAGCAAAACGTTGCACATCGGACACAACGTACACAACACAACGTACATGAATAAGCTAATCAGTGCTTCTCATTTCTTATTTGTGCATCCTCGTTTCCTTTCCTTGCTTCTTAGTTCCACTCCTTCAGGGTGCCAGAGAAGGACGCAAACAAAAGACGCGAGGACGGAGAAATCAAAGGATGAACATTAGACTCGTTTGAGATGAGCAAATTCTGCGCAGAATCGATCACCGGTGATCACCGCAAGATGCATGCCGGTAAGAAACGCGCCGGTTAGAAATGTGAAAAAAACTCATTTGAATAATGGGAAAAAAAAGAAGAATAGATGTAAGGTGTAATTTCCTGCATGATGTCAAATCCACACAAAGTTGCAATTTACTTTTTAAAATAACTTTAAAATAACTTTTTTATTGAAATTAAATCTATTTAACTCTTTTTTATATAAGGAAAATTATTGTCTTATTTATAGTGTATTCTTCTGTTTCCTTTATTACATAGGAAATGTATGTAAAATTGCAAAAAAAAAAAAAAAATGGCAATAGATAATTCATGAAATCACCACCAGATGATGCAAATGCACAGATAGCACCTTTGCTCACACTGTTAAAAAAGAGAGAGAGATAATCTCCATGAGATTATATTGGGGAATTATGTTTTTGTTTATATGGATTGGATGTCTAGTAGGAAATGTCCAGCATCTTACGAAATGGATTTTATTGACACATCATTTTAGTTTTAGTTATTATGTGTTTTTTTTTTTTCTTCTTCTTTTTTTTTATTTATTATTAGACCAAAATACATTTTTACAAAAATACACATATTGAAACAAGACCACATAATTGTACCAGATGTATAACATTAATGTGGAAAAAAAAAAAATACTTTAAACAAAAGCAAAAGAAATTATGATTTGTTGGTGTTGGTTACTTGCTGATGAAAAATAGAATCGCCATGCCTTGCCTTGATGTCAAATAATTGTCAGTTTTACTAGGCTGTTGTATTATTTGATCTTTTTTTTTTTTTTTTTTTTTTTTTTTTTGTGCTGTATTCTACAGTACAATAAATTAAGGATTAAAACACTTGCAAATGCATACATTTGTTGTGTTCATCATGTGATTTTTTTTTTTTTTTTTTTTTTTCCCCAAGCAACACTTAATACCAGTTTTCGTAGTATTGTTTTGAATCGATCTCATCAGTGTGTAAAACTGCGTTGTAGTGTGTGTGTTTTTGAGGGTTGTTTTTGTCGTGCCTGAGAGCGAAGTTTTTTTTTTTTTTAGCAAGATTGAGTTGTTTTGAGTGCAGAGCTTCATTTTGACCTGAATATAATCAGTTTGGGGAATTGAGTTAGAAGTTACGGATTTGTGTTTAGAGTTTTGCAAAAAAGAGGCATAATTTCAAGAAATGTGTTTAAGCAATTGAGAAAACCTGTAATAATAAATGTTTATTGATCAGCAAATCAGCATATTAAAATGATTTCTGAAGGATCATGTGATACTGAAGACTGGTGTAATGAAGCTGTAAATTTAGCCTTTTGTGTACATTACAATATATTACCTTTTTAAAATATATTCAAAATATTTATCCATGTGTAGTTGGACAGAAACCAAACATAATTTTGAAAAAGGTGATTCTTCCAAAGCATATTCCAAGGCCTATTCTAAAGCCATGATTGGTTTGTGTTAAGTAAAGCAATCCGTGTTTGCAGTGTATTTTGATCAGTTGTGTTCCTGTTAGATTTTTGTGTGTTATAGAGAATTGTGTGTTGCATTTGCAAAAAGTGTTTTATGAAATTGACAACTGAGTCAAAGGCCGAGAATTAGAGTATGGTTTTGCAGATTTTGTGTGTGGTTCTGGTGTTTGAGTGTCAGATTTAAGAAATTGTGTGACAAGTAAAGATTTTGTGTGCAAGTAGTTGGAAAAAAAACTGTAAACACACACACCATTAAACTGGTGTACTACAAATACATTACACAAATATTTATTTTATTAGAAATATAGCACATGTATAAAAAGCCTAATTTTTCACATTTTATAGATTAATTTAAATTATACATAACCATATACATATACTAAAAGAAGTTAAACACTGAAATGTTAAAATGTGGAATGACGGGTCATGATGGACACGTGGGAGCAAGGAGCCTAAGCGGAGCCGATGGGTTGGAGGGCTGAGGTGAAGTCCAGCAGACAGGGCATTCTGGAGGTGGAGGTGGGGACTGGAAGGCCTGAGGTGGAGCAGACTGAGGATGAGCTGAAAGACTGACAGGAGCCAGCAGAAGCAAGGCAGAGGAACAGATGGATTCTGGAAGAGGTGGTGGGAGAAGGAGGCTGGGTGGAAACTCAACAGGAGCTGGGCGGAACCTGCAGAGACACAGTAGATTCAAAGCTGGGTGGAGCCAGAGGAGATGAGAGAAACAGAAGATCATACTCTTCCAGAGTATTAAATAGCAGAGAGGCCTACAACAACTCACCTTCGGTTCTCCCGTGGAGATGTGCAGTGTTGCCGGCACATGCACCTGGGCAGACGTGTAAACAGGGTCCTGGGTGATGGTAGACTCAGTCACTTTCTCTTGTGATGGCTCAAAAATCACAGCAGGCTCGATCTCTCCATCTCTGGAATCTGGTACACACTCCGTGCAGCAGGGTGATGGCTGGCTGGGCTCTGGATCGGGAGTGGGGCCGGTGATATCCTCCACGGGGTTGATGGTGTAAGCCAGGGGTGCCCAAACTCAGTCCTGGAGGGCCGATGTCCTTAAGAGTTTTGCTCCAATATGCCACAACACGGCTGCTGGAAAGTTTCTAGTATGCCTATTAGCTGGTTTGGGCAGGGTTGCCAACTTTTAAGTTCAGCTTGGAGTGAGATTTATTTATTTATTTATTTATTTTTCGATTGTACATATAAGGGCATAAAAATGCAGTTGAATGTCTTTTTTAGCACCATTTTAAACTTGGTTTAAATTCAGTATTTGCTTGCATTCATTGTGTGTATTTATACAATTATAATTAAAAAATGATGTAAGTTATTAACTTTTTAAATTTCACATTTGAAATATAGTGTTTAATCATTTCTAAATATTTATTCAAATGAAAAACTTAAATATACATGTATATTTAGTAAAGAGCCATACAGATACCTAGTGGGTAAACCATGGCATTACTATTTTTTTTTTCAGACCACAAAACGACTCTAATTTGCCTCTTTGCATTGGAATTTAAAACCCTTTTCTCTATTTAACCTTAAATACTACACTAATTTTAATACAAGTAATATAAATATAAAAATATATACATATTTGAATTCATTAATGGACCATAATTATTGGACAAATAGTATTTAGTATTAAATGATCTCCTTAAAATATTAAATGAATATTATTTAACTAAAATATAGAAAATTTATTTAACTGAAAAAAAAAAAAAAGTAAACTGTATGGTTACATTATAAGCAATACCTAGGAGTTAAATACAAGAAACCCGTATTGACCCTTACGTTAATTAACCATGGTTTTATTCAGGGGCGTCGTTAGGGCTATCATTCATTTTTCTTTAGCCCCGATTGTTTTTGTATCGCCTTATGATTTCGAGGAATTCACGGAATTTGTGAAAGTTTGAATGAATGAATCAAAAGCCGGTTATTACACTTCAAACAAATCGCGATATAGACTAGTATCTGTAAATGTTATGCTGCAAAATAGCATTTAAATATGAATCCTGCATGTTCTGCGTGTCTCTTATGAATGAACTGTGCAGACGCAGGCGCGGTTTCCTTTACTACACACAAGCGCGCGTGACGCTCGCTGTGATTTCAGCGTCTGCCATAAAAAAATGCATGAACAACATCTCCAGAACTGCTCTGAGAGTACTTCGTGAGCAGATCACCGTTTCATTTAGTAAATCAGGGTTGTGTATTCACAGAAATGTAAAGGTATTCACGGAAACCCGTCAAAATAAAAGTTCGGTTTAGCTTGTTTAGACATTGTGGCAGAAATTCATTACTATCATTTAGTAAAATGTATGTACCTACAGTACTACTACTACTACTGATGAAAAATAAATAAAACTTTGTTACACAACATTTCTTCCATCTTTTAAATTTTATTTGTACATCCCATTTGTTTGCCAAAAATAAAATTTAATTTTCATGAATTAAAAGATAAATTAATATTTTATGCCTTTATTTCATAACCAGAAAAAATTAAAATACACAACACAGAATTTCATAAGGCTGTTGTAGAAATAAATAAAAGTTGTTTTATGCATTTAAATAAACAGACATGCTAAAACAAATAAAACAATAAAATATACAATATAATATAAATATACATAAAAATAAAACATTTCATAGGGCCCTAAACATAACTATTGATAAACTGACATTAAATTGTATAAGTTTCATTGTTTTAATTAATTAGACATGTTTACTGATGAATAAAATTAAAATTACTCATTAAAAAGGAGTCCAGAAAAAATTAAAACAGAAAAAAAACAGAATTTAGAAAAAAAAAGGAATTTGAAAAAAAAAAAAAAAATGGGGCCCTATTTTTGCATACAAATATATAGTTTTAAATGTTTTTTATTTGTGTAATATATTTTTGTAAAGTTATAATTTTGTAATAATACTTTGATATGTTTGCTATTTGCAGTGATTAATATTTACTATTTTTTCATAGTGTAACAATGTTGTTTTGTGCCACTGCTTTGGCAAAGTGTCTGTCATATGAACTAAAATCAAAAGCACAATATGACTTTGCTTACACGATGAGTTCAAGATCCGATGCGTCAGGTCATCAACCTTTTTTCTTTGTTCAGTTTGCACACTGAACATGGGTTAACTTATATATCTCTTATTTCTGAACTCTCAAAGTGCACCAGATTAATGAATTTAACTTTAAAATATATCTATTTTTTTCCTGGGGGGCATGCCCCCCGGACCTCCCTAGAAGGATCCAGGTTCACCCACCTGTGTCTAACAAAATCTTATGTAATTATAATGTGAGCTCCCATCCACCACTACTAGCCCCTGATGTTTTGCCACCAGCCCCAGATGTTTTCAAATCCTAGAAACGCCCCTGGTTTTATTATAATAAAAGTGCAGTAACCATGTTTTTTTTTGCACATTGATTAGCATTTGTATAACCATAGTTTTTCTACAAATACCATGGTTAAACTATGGTTAGTGTAGCAAGACCATGGTTAATGTATGGTTACCATTGCATTGGTATTAAAACTTACAACATTTGAAAGCTGAAACTTTGTTTAAAATCGCAAGCAGGGTTGCCAATTTGGTGTGAGATTTCAGCCCTCCAGGACTGAGTTTGGGCACCCCTGGTGTAAGCCAATCCACAATTCACCAGCACCTACTCAACAAATGCGGCGAAGCACCCTCGAGGACCTTCCCGGGACTTTTTTCCAAGGTGTTTAGTCTAGCGTTATGTAGTCCTGTTCATTAAGGCCTGTTTGTAATGTAGTCAGGTAATGCGTCTGGTGTGCTGGATCTTAGTAATCCCCTGTGTGATCCTTCTGCTTGAGCAGGTGAAGATATACAGCAGACAAGTCTATATGGGGGAAAACACACAAACAAGGAAAGAAAGAAAGAAACCAACCACTATTAAGTTCAGTTTTGGTCCTGTTTTCCATCACAGTGTTGTTGTTATAGACTTCACTTGAGACAAAAGATTGAAGATCCAAACAGAGTTTTTAGGGGGTAATCCACAAACACAGTGAAAACAGGCAAAAGGTCCGAAGCATAGAGAGGGCGGTCCAAACACTAATATCCAGAGCACAGGCAACAGAGGAAACAATGGAAAAAATCTAAGAACACACAGGAGCATGTGAAATCAAGGGCTTAGAGTAGCAATAACAAGGTTTTGGCAAAAAGCCTTTGTCAAGGTATGATTTCTTGCATGGTAAAGAGAAGTATAAGTGTAAACAATTAATCTCAATTAACATTAAAAAAACCCAAATCAGGTCTCACTAAACCACAAATACTGAGTACAAAATACTTATACAGCAGGGGTGTCAAACTCTGGTCCTGCAGAGTTTAGATGCAACCCTAATTAAACACACCTGATCCAACTAATCAAGTCCTTCAGGCTATCAACTCTGCAGGGCTGCAGCCCTCCAGGAACTGAGTTTGATACCCCTGTTATACAGCAATTTAGCTCTCAATGTTCAACACACTATGTGCATATGCTTGTTCATTTCATTAAGATTATGTAGTTAGTGAGGCAGAAACATTCTGGAATCAAGTGCCCTCTAGTGGACAACCAGGGCACCCCAGCCGGTGATTGTAACAGTTGTGCAGTGGAAGTACAAGATGCAGGAGAGTTCAAAACTCACAGTCTTTAATGATAAATCCAACAGGACATAAACATATACATGACTAGACAATGGAAGGAAGGACACACAAAGCCTAAATACACAAAAAAAAGCAATCAAGGAGAACAGGACTAACTAGAGACTAACTAGGGCAAGACAACGCAGAACACAGAACCAAAGCAAAATGGAGCATAATGCAAAATATGCAGGGAACTGTACAATTTCAGTTAATGCAACACAAAAGATTTTACTGCCATTTTACAGTTTTAACGGGAATGAATAATGTTGAGAGCAAATGGTGAATTATGTTGACAACCATATATGCTTAGCAAAAAATAAACCCTCAATGACAAATCCAATAAAACAAAATGTTGAATATTTTATTGATATTCAGGTAAGACCGCTTACATTGCAATACTCGTTTACTAAACATGGTTCAGTTACAAAATGAGAAACATACCGTGTCTAAAAGTTAACTGGTTAGCAGATAAACATTTTGGAAAATAATGCTATAATTAGTAAAACATTAAAACCAGCAACATGGCTTCCACTGTTAAACAATGCACAGTTCAGGTCACTTCTTTTTCCTGAGCTTTTCAATGTGTACACAGTGTCACACCAGGCACCTTCCTGATCTTTTGTTTTGACATCAGTGACTTTAAACGTCTCATATGGAGGAATCAGCACCTCTCTCTCATCAGGATAACTAGAATATTTAGACAAATCAACACCTTTACAAGTGTAGATTTCAAAACAAGATATAGGTCCAAATCCGTGTGCTGTGTCACGATCAAGAGAGGATGAAGCAAATGAGCCAAAACGAACTTTTTTTGCCCTTAACATCCTTGTCAAATTCAACTTTTGCACCACGATAAGTTGACTTGCATCCTTTTTTGTGTTTTCTTCAGAATCTGTATTGCTTCTGTTAACAGAAAGTGAAGTGAATACCATTTGAATGTGCTGTCTTTGTATGTTTGTTTACCAGCACTAACATCCTTGTTGAAGTCGTTATATACTCTATTATCAGTGTACACATAAATGGCAATAGAGTGATTCTTTGTCAAGTTATCTTCTGGTTGTTTGGCATGGTGAATGCCATCTTTCCAAGCTATTGCAAATGAAGATTGAGGGTTAGACAATTCTTCTCGCAGATACACTGTCTGCACCAGATGTAGCATTTTCTCTGTACAGCCCATATATTGATCATCAACAGAATCCAGTGCCATATCCAATGGATATATCATTCCTTCTATAACAGCTCTGTGATCCTGCAGCAACAGGAATCATAATGATCAATCATCAGTATTCATGTCTGTAATATTCATACTAGAACACCATCTTACCTGTCCTAGAGCAGCTGAAATGAGAAGAAGAGCTTCAATGATCAGCAGCATCTTGATTCAGTCAAATCCCTCAGATGTGTAGAAATGGGGTACAAACACTGAACAGTACATTTCTCTCCCTGCACTTTGAACATCTGCTTTAAACTCATAAACATGGTTTAACAGATAACTAGATAACGAACAGCAATCCAAAATGCAAAAGATGTATAAATCAAAAGTTAATTACACATATAAAATTACTCTGAGGCCATTGAATTGAGTCACTTAAACATTTATCTATTATGTAGAAATTATGTGAACAAACTGTTTTCTAATGAAGAATTAGTGAACTAAAATAATTCAAGTGCAAGTTACTGATCTTTCAGATCTCTTCTGTTATAAACATATATGACCATATTATCAGACCTTTAGACTTTGAATGAGGTCAGTGAATCCTGCCACTTTAAATATAATTTAAATATTTTTAATTGTTAATTATTTTACCAAAATAAGAGGGATCATAGAAATGCATGTTATTGTTTTTTTTAGTACTGACCTGAATAAAATATTTCACATAAAAGATGTTTACGTATAGTCCACAAGAGAAAATAATAGCTAAATTTATAAAAATTACCATGTTCAAAAGTTTGCATACACTTGATTTTTAATACTGTTGTTACCTGAATGATCCACAGCTGTGTTTGTTTGTTTGTTTTTTTTTGCAAATTGTTCATGAGTCTCTTGTTTGTCCTGGGAAACTGCCTGCTGTTCTTCAGAAAAATCTTTCAGGTCCCACAAATTATTTGGTTTTCCAGCATTTTTGTGTATTTGAACCCTTTCCAACAATGACTATGATTCAGAGATCAATCTACAGGTGCATCTCAATAAATTAGAATGAATGTCGTGGAAAAATTCATTTATTTCAGTAATTCAACTCAAATTGTGAAACTTGTGTATTAAATAAAAAGTAGTTTAAGTCTCTTTAAGCTCTTTTAATATCTCAACAAATTAGAATATGGTGACATGCCAATCAGCTAACTAACTTAAAACACTGCAAAGGCGTGTGTCATTTCTTCATTTATACATTTGCCAGAACATCACTGATCAATTTTAGGACTTGCTTTTAGCTCTACATAAATGTTAGCAGTAGTGTGATAACTGCTTAGTGACTTTTTGAGTTCAATGCTGCATAAAATATGTGACCCCAGACCACAAAACCAGTCTTAAGTAGCATGGATAGCATGGATATATTTGTAGCAATAACCAAAAATACATTGTGTGTGCCAAAATGATCGATTTTTATTTTATTATGTCTTCAAAAGAAGACATAATACAATTTTCAGGATCATTACTCCAGTCTTCATTGTCACATGATCCTTCAGAAATCATTGTAATATGCTGATTTGCTAGAAAGATCCAAAGATCAGCATTGAAAATGTAAGTACGGGCAGCAATGAAAAATCGATCATTTTGACCCATACGTTTTTTTTTTTGTTTTTTTTTTGCTATTGCTACAAATATACCTGTGCTTCTTACCACAATTATGAAAGCTATGAAGCAAGTCCTAAAATTGTTCAGTAATGTGCTGGAAAAAGATGTATGTATAAAGAAAGAAATTACACACATTTATTCACTTAAAGGACATCAAATTGAGTCACTTAAAAGAACTTTAAATCATAATGTTAAAACAAATTGTTTTCTGACAAAGAATTATTGAATTAAAAAAAGCAAAACTACAATGAACTGTGTGAAACATGATTAAATCATGTCAATTCAGAGCACTTTTTTTCAGTGCAACACTTGTTTTAGTGTTTCTTAAATAGAGCACATTTCATGTAACTTGTTCTTCAGAGCTTTTCAAAGTGTAAACGGTATCACACCAGAGATCTTTATAATATTGTTTGTCCTGACAGCAGTGACTCTAAACTTCTCATATGGAGGAATCCGCACTTCTTTTATGTAAGGATACTGATAATATTTTGTCATCTTAGCACTTTCACAAGTGTAGATTTCAAAACAAGATTTAGTTCCAAAACCTTTTGTTATTTTAGGATCAAGAGAGGAGGACGTAAATGAGCCGAAACGAATCGTGCTTATCAAATTAGTTCTAGTACCACGATAAGTTGAATAGCATTTATGTTATTTTTTCTTCAGAATCTGTATTGCTGCCGTTAACAGAAAGTGAAGTGTTTCTTCATTAAAAAGACAAAGATAAAGTATATATATTTACCAGTGTCCACACACGAATAGCAGTTAAATGATTCCTTGTTAAACGACCTTTTGGAAACTTGACATTTTTATTTGTTTGCCAAAAATGTTTAAATTGATGTGAGTTTTTCTTATTTTTTGTTCATGTTTTGTTTTGTTTTGTGAAAACAGGTCTAACACTTTGTCAGAGTACTAAAAGTGAAAAGGTTATGTGACGTTTTAAGTTGCAGGTGAATGATGACAACCTACCGTATTACAAAACTTAAATCTGTTTCAGTACAATTTACACATTTTGACCAGTAAATGACAAAGATGTCAAAACATCAAAATCTTTGAAAGAGGTCATTTCCTGAAAAATGCATAGAATGTATCCAGTTAAGCATGATTCACATACACATTTCATATACCTGTAAATTTTGCGGACTGGGGGGAAAAAAAAAAAAAAATGAATAATGAGAATAATGGAAAAAAAAAAAAAAAAAAAAAAAAAAAAAAAGAAGAATAGATGTAAGGTGTAATTTCCTGCATGATGTCAAATCACACAAAGTGAAATTCGAAGAATTGGTGAAATAATCAAGAAATTTGAAATGTTGAGACCCTGAATCTGATTTTTCAGTACCAAACTCCAGTCCTTACAGGAGGTGGATACATCAGTGGATGCCCTGTTATAAATAAATAAATAAATAAATAAATGAAAAGTATTGTCTTATTTATAGTTTATTCTTCCGTTTTCTTTTATTACATAGAAATGTATGTAAAATTGCAAAAAAAAATGGCAATAGATAATTCATGAAATCACCACCAGATGTTGCAAATGCACAGATATCACCTTTGCTCACATTGTTAAAAAAAAAAAAAGAGAGATGATTGCTTTTAGCAGAAATATCTTTTTTAACAGCAACTCTGTGATCCTCTGATAATGATCAATCATCAGCATTCCTGTCTGTAATATTCATACTAGAACACAAGCTCCATGAGATTATGTTGGGGAATGTTTTTGCTTATATCGATTGGATGTCTAGTAGGAAATGTCCAGCATCTTACGAAATGAATTTTATTGACAAAATAGTCAATAGTTTATTTATTAATTTTATTTATTTATTTTTCTATTATTATTAGACCAAAATACATTTTCACAAAAATATACATGTTGAAACAAGACCACATAATTGTACCAGACTTGTAAAAGACTTTAAACAAAAGCAAAATAAATTATGATATGTTGGTGTTGGTTACTTGCTGATGAAAAATAAAATCACCATGCCTTGCGTTGATGTCAAGTGTCATTTTTACTAGGCAACAGCCTCAGCAAATAACCAAAATGATTTAAAATAAGACAAGCATTAAAATAAGCTTTCTTATTATTTGATCATTTTTAATGACTTTACATTTTGTTTTAGTTATGCCAAGGTCTGAAAAATTGTATCAGGTAGAAACTGGAGTCAAAAAGGTTGAGATCCAGAGCTTTTAGACTGGTTTTTGTAAGTCAATAAAGACAATGACCATAATAAAGACAAGACAAGAATTTGAATGGATTTCAAACAATGACCAGTAGGTGGGGCTGTATTCACATTACATCAATAGTTTTTACATTTTACAATATGGTTCAAAAAAAGTCTGACCAAGTAAAGTTTCAGGAGTGACAGCTGCATTAAAATAAGGTCGTGAATTTCCTAAATTCTGGTTTTGTGTGTACAGAAAACAAATCACTTACTGAAATAATATTACAATTCATTATGTTCTGCAATTTTAACTGAAACAGTGGCGCATTGCCATGTCCTATTATTTTAAGCATCTTTGGGCTTGTTGTTTGTGCATGGCTCATGAAGCGATCTGGTTTATGGACTGATTAAAGTGGGCAGTTGTGTGTCGTGATATTTTGGTCATATTTCAAGTATTTGGATTTATTTCAGTTTGTTATGAACTTTTTCTTGTTTGCTGTTTTTGTTCTAACAAAATCTGGCAACACGAATGAGTAAAGACTCCCCTACTATTTGCTGTACCAGAGATACGTCTCTGATAATGCGGCTCGAACAGTTAAGAGTTGAATATGGAAGCAGATTAGACTCATTAATAATTCACGCAAAAGACACGATGCACACATGCGTGTCCCAATTCACATGCATGAAACCCAATTCACGTGCACGAAAAAAATATGAAAAATAAAATACATTTCGGAAATTGCAAAACACAATTCACAGATTTACAACTGTGTACAACAATTTTGAATGTTTAAAAATCACGAGTGTATCACGGACTGTGAGTGTGTGAATAGCCTTTCTTTCGTGTTTGTTTTTGAGACTTTCCTGGCAGTGAACTCCTCTCATGCGGGTCACTCGTACTCTTTAGCCAATCAGATTTGGGCCTGTCGATCGACCAATCATAACCCGTTGTGGGAGTTCCTACCTCACGTTACGTCATCAGTGCGAGTCCATAGTTCCAGTTACGATTCAGCTGTTGATCGTCTTATTTCAATTCACATACATGTGAATTGGGACACGCATGTGTGCATTGTGTTTTGCGTGAATTATTAATGAGTCTAATCTGCTTCCATAATTGAAGAAGTGAATCTTCTCATCTCATCTGCCAAAGCAGTACTTGTGAAGGTCTGTTCTGTGTGGTTTCAAGTAGGAAGATCTCTTCCTGTTTGTCAAAGATGAGTAAGCTCATGTATAAATACGTATATTTTTCAAACGCATACATTCAGAAGATTTTCAACGAACTCAATCAAACTGAGATAAGCTTTTCTAAAGTTAACATAAGAAGACTTGAATAATTAGATGTTTTGTTAAACAATTACAATTTTTCAGTGTATTTTACTACTTAAATTAATCATTTTCATTTAACTGCTAGCTATTTTTTGACTTGAATATAGTGAGATGAACACTTCAGAAAAGCATTGCTCATTTTTAAGTGTCATGGTGTTAGTAAAGCTGACCACAACAAAACAAAAAAGAGCTTCACTCTTCTGCACAGTGAACACCACAAAAACTCCAACATCACAGAAACTCTTCTAAGTCTCTTGATTAAGATTACGTTGAAAAATATTAAGTCTGTTTTTATTTTAAAATATGTAAGTTGACAGAATAAATAAATAAATAAATAAATAATAATAATAATAAAAATTATTGTGAAGATGACTTTTTTTGGTTCAAGCTGTATTGGTGGCAGTGGTATTGCTGGCAGTTAGCTATAGCAAGCACTAAAATTGTTCAGCAAAATGTCTAAGTATAAATAAAGAAATGCTTTAGAATAACATAAATGAGAATAACACATAAATGCCACAGAACTGGGTCACTTAAAAGTAACTTTATTTCATTATGTTGAAGTTACAAACAACTTGTATTTTCTGACAAAGAATTATTGAATAAAACTGAGGGGGAAAAAAACATTCTTTATATGTGGAACTGATGTACATGATTTTATCATTTGATTTTATACATTTTGTTCAGTGCACAGCACATTACTTCATTATGGTCTTTGTTGGTTTCTTGAATAGAGCACAGTTCAGGTCACTTTTCTTTCCAGAGCTTTTCAACACATAGACAGTGTCACACCAGGGATCTTTCTGATCTTTTTTTGTCTTGACAGCAGTGACTTTAAACTTCTCATATGGAGGAATCAGCACCTCTTTCTCATGACGAAGCTTAGAGTATTTTGACACATCTGCACCTTCACACGTGTGGATTTCAAAACAAGATTTAGTTCCAAAACGCTTTGCTTTTTACGATCAAGAGAGGATGAAGCAAACTGGCCAAAACGAACCTCTTTGTTCAGAACATGCTTATCAAATTCAGCTTTGGTACCACGAAAAGTTGAATAACATTTTTTTGTGTTTTCTTCAGAATCTGTATTGCATCTGTTAACAGAAAGTGAAGTGAATACCATTTGTATCTCATTTGTTTGTACAGTCTTTTACCGTCACGAGTGTCACGATTAAACTGCTGATATACATTACTGCCACTATACACATAAATAGCGATTAAATGATTCTTTGTCAGGTCTTTGTCATGTGGGGTCTTGACAAAGTCTTTCCTTTTTTCCAAGCAATTTTAAAATCAAGTGAGTTATTGATTTCCTTCTCTAGATATTTTGTCTCCACGCGGTTTGCCATGTTCTCTTTGCAGCCGTTATATTGGTCATCAAAAGAATTTAGTGCCATATCCAATGGATATTCTTCAGCAGCAGCAGCAGCTCTGTGATCCTGCAGCAGCATGAATCATAATAATCAATCCTCAGTATTCATGTCTGTAATATTCATACTACAACACCATCTTACCTGTCGTAGAACAGCTGAAATGAGAAGAAGACCTTCAATGATCAGCAGCATCTTGATTCAGTCAAATCCCTCAGATGATCTAGTAGATCTAGCGAAGAGATGCTGAAAGACAGGAAGCACAACAGCATTTCACAAATACTAAACCAGTGACTCTGAGCATAATAGAAAGCAATATGTACATTGACCTTTCATGTGAACACCAAACTTACCTGAGAATATTGTTCTTTGTTGTTGTCAGATTGTGTTTTTCTTTGTTTATTTTTCAGGAGCTACATCAAGAGGAGAAAAGTCAGTCGCTCACATACAGACGACAACAACTCTTCAAACCAGCAGCTGTTTTATATCCCTGATAATGTGTGTGCGCTAAGAAATAATAGCGTGATTGTGATGTATCTAGCTCATCTAAATGGTTTAGATCATTATCACTTGTGATCTGGTGTTTGTGTGGTTTCACACTGAACAAACTCTTGAGTTCCTGTCCAACATGAATGTTAGATTTTTTCAACCTGATCTCCTCAAAATGTGTAACAGTGGAATATGATGGAATTTGCTGATGAAAATGTACTACATTTACATTTACATTTATTCATTGAGCAGACACTTTTATCCAAAGTGATTTACTAGTGGGGAATACGTTAAAATTTGTCCTAAAAATGCAAAACGACTTAGGAAGTGCTCATTTACCATAAAACAGGCATTGTTCAAGATAAGTGACAATCTGAAACATGTTTGTGGTAAATTTTCACATTTGGAAATGTATTTCAGGCACTGTGAGATCAAATAAACCTGAATTAATCCTGATGCATCAAGCTCATCTGATGCAACACTTCTGTGTGGTCAAGGTCTGTGTGGTTTCAAACAAACTGCTTGAAAGTTCCTGTCTACGATGAGTAATAGGCTCAAACCTTGTAAAAAATAATCTTGATGCATCAAGCTCATCTGATAAAGCAACTCTTGTGAAGATCTATGTGGTTTCAAGCACAAACCCTGAGTTCCTGTCTAAGATGAGTAATAGGCTCATGTATAAAATCTTATGTATATTTTAAATGCATACATTCAAAAATGTTCATTTAACCTAATTAAATTGAGGAAAGCTTTTGAATGAAAGTTTGTTACATGAGGTCTAGAAAAACTTTATTTTTCTTTTTTTATCTTATTGAACAAACCTAATTAATTGTATTTTCATTTATTTATTTTTTATTTTTTTCATTTATCTGCTAGCTAGCAACAGTTTTGAGTGTCATGAGATGAACGCTTATGGAGAAACTCATCATTGCACAGGTTTAATAAACAATAAAATAAAGGGTTAATAAAGCCGCTGTTACGGGATGAACGAGACGAGAGGCAAGCGGATCCAATTGCGAACTTTTATTTAATGGACGAGGCAAAGACATGGTCAGACAGGCAGGGTCAAAATCACAGCAAACAGGTATGTTGGGGCGATGCACAATAGAAGTCCGTGAGTCAGGCGTGGGTCGATCCGTGGCGAACATAATCCATAAAGGGGCTGAGCGAAGGGAATAATCCTTAAACACGAGCGAGGGTTCAAAAGGCAGGCGGCTAGACAGACGAGAACGAGAAGACCAGGCGATAGAACTAAACACTAGGAACTTGGAACCGGGAACTAGGAAACACAACAATAACAACAACAATACTCCGTGAGTGCACTGAGGGGGAGCGGGGTTTTTAAGGATGCCTGATTGGTCACGGGGACTGACGCAATAAGAGCGGTGGAGGATGGGAGATGCAGTCCGAGATTGATAGTGACAGTCAGAGTGTGTAAGTGATGCGAGAGTGACATCTGGTGGTTGGTGGACAACGAGACACAGACCAGATTCGTGACATAGCCCCCCAAGGAGCGGCTTCCAGACGCTCGAGGGAAACAACAGTCCAGGGAGCGGTGGGGTGGGAGCGAGACAGGGCGAGGGCTGGAGGACCAGGTCCATGAGGGAAGCCCAGAGATTGAGGCAGGACCGACAGAGCAGGTACCCTCCAGGGTGGGGCCGGAGGCGGAGCAAGAGCCCTCCAGAGCGGAGGTGGAGCAGGAGCCTTCCAGGGCGGAGCCGGAGGCAGAGCAGGAGACCCCGGGACCTTCCAGGACAGCACCGGAGGCAGAGCAGGAGGCGCCGAGGCCCTCCAGGGCGGAACAGGAGGCGCCAGGGCCCACCAGGGCTGAGCAGGAACCCGCATAATAGACTGGGACCTGGGGAGAACAGTGACAGAGGAGGCAGACAGAATGAGGGAAGAAGCAGAGAGTTTGTAGGGGGGCGCCACCTTCAAGGGAGGATCCACAGCCACGGCTGACACCTCAGGAGGCATTGGCGCGGCTTCTCCAACTGACGGGACCTCTGGAGCAGACTTGGGACCAGACGGGGCGTGACTTGAGTCTGGGCCGTCAGGCGGGGCGTGACTTGAGTCTGGGCCGTCAGGCGGGGCGTGACTTGAGTCTGGGCCGTCAGGCGGGGCGTGACTTGAGTCTGGGCCGTCAGGCGGGGCGTGACTTGAGTCTGAAACCGCTTCGGGAAGACCGGCCATGATGGGTGCCGACTCAGGAGCAGAAAACATGACGTGACCAGGCTGTGGCTTGACTGAGATGGCCTGAGCAGGCTGTGGCTTGACTGAGATGGCCTGAGCAGGCTGTGGCTTGACTGAGATGGCCTGAGCAGGCTGTGGCTTGACTGAGATGGCCTGAGCAGGCTGTGGCTTGACTGAGATGGCCTGAGCAGGCTGTGGCTTGACTGAGATGGCCTGAGCAGGCTGTGGCTTGACTGAGATGGCCTGAGCAGGCTGTGGCTTGACTGAGATGGCCTGAGCAGGCTGTGGCTTGACTGACGGGGCTTTAGCAGGCTCTGACGTGGCGGCCATCTTGTGCGGTGGCTCTGGCGTGGCGGCCATCTTGTGCGGTGGCTCTGGCGTGGCAGCCATCTTGTGCGGTGGCTCTGTAACTTCACTTGAGACAGGAAACACAGTTTTAACCCGACTTGACACAGGAACAACAGTTCTAACTTCACTTGCCTTAGGAAGAGCAGCTCTGACTTGACTTAACACAGGAAACACAGCTCCAGCTTGATTTGACACAGGAACAGCAGCTGTAGCTTGACTTGACTTGGAAACTTGACTTGAATCAGGAAACGCAGCTGCAACTTCATATGGCTCAGGTATAGCAGCTGTGACGTGACGAAGCTCCGTTCTCGCCGCCATTTTGCGAATGAGCTCCAAGTTCGCCATCATTTCGAGAAGCCGATCCAACGCGGCCACCCCTGCTTGAGCGTGCTCCAGCAGAGCCGCCGTGTCGTGAGCAGGCCAGGCGGCCGGCGTGTTCGTGGCGTCGCGCTCCGGCGCGGCCGCCATTTTGCGAGCCGGCTCCACAGTAGCCGCCATTATATGACCGCGCTCCGACGCGCCCGCCACTCCGCGAGCGGGTTGCGCGACCGGCATCACTGGGGTATCGCGTTCCTCATTAGCGACCCCCACCGTGAAAGACGAGCCCACAGTCAAATAAGTACAGTCCATACCTGGATGATGTCCGTGAAAAAAGTTGCTGGATCCTTGTATGACGGAGTATTCTGTTACGGGATGAACGAGACGAGAGGCAAGCGGATCCAATTGCGAACTTTTATTTAATGGACGAGGCAAAGACATGGTCAGACAGGCAGGGTCAAAATCACAGCAAACAGGTATGTTGGGGCGATGCACAATAGAAGTCCGTGAGTCAGGCGTGGGTCGATCCGTGGCGAACATAATCCATAAAGGGGCTGAGCGAAGGGAATAATCCGTAAACACGAGCGAGGGTTCAAAAGGCAGGCGGCTAGACAGACGAGAACGAGAAGACCAGGCGATAGAACTAAACACTAGGAACTTGGAACCGGGAACTAGGAAACACAACAATAACAACAACAATACTCCGTGAGTGCACTGAGGGGGAGCGGGGTTTTTAAGGATGCCTGATTGGTCACGGGGACTGACGCAATAAGAGCGGTGGAGGATGGGAGATGCAGTCCGAGATTGATAGTGACAGTCAGAGTGTGTAAGTGATGCGAGAGTGACATCTGGTGGTTGGTGGACAACGAGACACAGACCAGATTCGTGACAGCCGCCAACAACAAAACCACAAGCTTCACTCTTCCGCACAATGAAAAACAACAAAAACTTCTACTAAGAGTAACACTTCTCTTTATATATTGTTTTAAGTTTATCCTCAAAATGAAAAAAGGATGTTGTTTAATGAACTTTATTAAATTAAGAAAAGATTTCCCTACACAACTGAAGTTCATATAACTAAGAAGACTAAGTACATTTATTTGAGGACAATCTTTTTCATTTTTCTGCTAGCTAGCAACATTATTTCTGAATGAATGTAATTGGATGAGCACCTAAGACGAGACTCATCATTGTGCAGGTTTTAGCACCCATTGCTCATTTAAAGCATCATGGTGTTAATAAAGCCGCCCACAACAAAACCACAAGCTTCACTCTTCTGCACAACGAAAACCACAAAAACTCCAACATGACAGAAGCTCTTCTCAATCGCCGATATGACTAAGATGAACAATCTCAAGTCAAAATAATATACAAAAATTTAATTAAACAAGAAACCAAAACTTTTTTGTGTGTTGATTAAGAAGTTAATAGCTAGATAAAAAGCACTACAAATTTTCTGTGATGTGATGCAAAAAGGTGTTGGCTGGTGCACAGTTCAGTTCACATTCTTACCAGAGCTCTTCAAAGTGAACAGTTTCACACCAGAGATCTTTCTGACCTCATTTTTTGATGGCAGTGACTTTAAACGTCTCATATGGAGGAATCAGCACCTCTTTCTCACAATCAAGCATAAAATATTTTATTAGCGCAGCACATTCACAAGTGTACATTTCAAAATAAGATTTAGATCTAAAATATTTTACTCCGTTACGATCAAGATAAGATGATTAATATAATACAAATATTACAAAAACATACACTTTACACTGCACACACAAAAAAGTCTTTTTTTAAGGTAATTTGGCTTAATTAAATTGAGGTAATCTTTTCCACACAATTAAATTCATAAAAGAAATCTAGAATAAATCCATAAACCAAATAACATTTTGTTGAAGTAACAGAATTAAAATTACTACAGAAATAACATTTGCTACTAAATATATTGAATGGACATTCCTCACATAAAGACTCATTGCACAGTTTTTAGCAGCTAATGCTCATTTAATAAAGCATCATATGAAAAAAAATATATAATTTCTTCATATAAATGAATACATTTAATAGATATATATAAAATCACTCTGAGTTGCAACTGAATTTGATCACTTAAAACTTTATTATGAATTGTGTTTTTGACAAAAAATTAATGAAATAAACTTAGAGGAAAACATTTCTTACATTGATTCATGTGGAAATTCAAATTACTTTATTCAATGCTCAACATCGTGTTGGTTGGTTTCTTGAATAGATCACAGTTCAGGTTACTTCTCTTACCAGAGCTTTTCAAAGAGAACACAGTGTGACACCAGAGATCTTTCTGATTTCTCTTTGTCTTCACAGCAGTGACTTTAAATGTCTCATATGGCGGAATCAGCACCTCTTTCTGTTCAGGATACTTAGAATATTTTATCACATCAGCACCTTCACAAGTGTAGATTTCAAAACAAGATTTAGACCCAAAGCCTTCTGTTACTCTAGAATTAATTGACAAGGATGTAAATGAGCCGAAACAAATATTTTTCCTGAGAACATTCTGTTCAAATTCAATATTTGTACCACGGTAAGTTGTATAGCATTTCTTTTGTGTTTTCTTCAGCATCTGTATCGCATCTGTTAACAGAAAGTGAAGTGAATACCATTTGTATGTTTCGTTTTTGTATCTTTCCTTGTCTTTACGATCAGCATCATTGAAATCCTTATATAGCCCAGTATCTGAGTTAGTGTACACATAAATAGAAATTGAATGATCTTTTGTCAATTTATCACCTGGTGGCTTGTAATTTTTTTCAGCAAGTTTCCAAGCATTTGCAAATTTAGTTTCAGGGTTAGACATTTCTTGCTTCATATATTTTTTCTCCACCTGGTCTGCCATTTTCCCCCTGCAACCCTCATATTGGTCATCAACTGAATTCGGTGCCATATCTAATGGAAATGTCTGTCCTTCAACAGCAGCTCTGTGATCCTGCAGCACCAGGAATCATAATGATTAATCATCAGTATTCATGTCTGTAATATTCATACAAAAACACAAGCTTACCTGTCCTAGAGCAGCTGAAATGAGAAGAAGAGCTTGAATGATCAGCAGCATCTCGATTCAGTCAAATCCCTCAGATGATCTAGTAGATGTAATGAAGAGCAGATGCTATAAGTGACTTACATTACAAACTTACATTATAGTTTTTAACTTATAGTATTATTGCTAGATAGAAAAACCATATCAAATGTAATTAAACCTGCAGTTTACACTGATATATTGACCTTTTACTTCGGAAATTACCTGAGAATATTGTTGTCTGTTTATCTTTATTTCTAGGAGTTCAGAAGCAACAAGAAGAAGAGAAGATCAGAAAAGTTGGTCGCTCACAGACAGATGACATCTACTCCACAAACAGATGAGGAAGGTGGGTCTTTATATCACCAAAATGTCTGTCTCTCTGTGTGTGTTGTGGGATATAACAGCTAAAGTGTGATTCTGGTGCATCAGCTCATCTGAATTGTTTAGGTCTTCATAATGCAACACCTTTAAAGGTCTGGTGTATTTGTGGTTTTTCACACAGGACAAGCTCTAAGTTTGTGTCATGTCAGCAGAAAACTTTTGTGATGAGCAGATTCTGATCATGGGAATAATTTTTTTCCCCTCCAGATTCCTGCATGAGACGCAGATATATCATTCAGTTCATTCTTAATACTAAATAAGTTGCACATCAGTAGACAGGCCGTATTTGACAAAGGTTTAGATCTTAAGAATGAACACAGCTGCATGCAGCAAATACCTGACTTGCACTGGTACTTTAAATACAATAGTCATGACAATAGTCATGAATGTTTATTAATAAACCATCAAAACTGTCTTGATATTATTCCTTTTCAGTGTCACAATAGTCCATTTCTAGACTAACCACCAGATGACACTCACACTCATCTCAAGGAAGAAGTGCTGCTGTAAGTTTTATTTTAAAGGGGATCCTATATGCTTTTTCACTTTTTGAATTTTAGTCAGTGTGTGGTGTGTATCTTTGGGGATAAAAAAAGGTCTACAAAGTTACAAATCTCAAAGTTCACTCAAAAAGGGAGATATTTCGTTTTTAAAAAATCTCTTTTCAAGAACTACAACGAACAGCTCCTTTGGACTACAATGTTTGTTTTCCGTATGCTATGATGTCACAACATGGTCCCTTAGAATATCATTACAGGGGTCCTATTATGCTCTTTTACAAAGTCTTGATTTTGTTTTGGGGGTGCTCTAGAACATGCTTTCATGCTTGGTGGTTCGAAAAACGCATTATTTTTCACATAATTTACATTATTACAATACATCTCTCTCAGCCTGGCACATAAATCGCGATTAGTTCCGGGTTTAATGAAGGCCGCCTTCTGAAAAACGAAATGTGTTGTGATTGGTTAGCTGTCCCACTGCGTTGTGATTGGCTAACAGCTTAGACTGTGTTTCAGTACTGCCACGCCCCTTGTCAAAGAAGCATGTTCTGTATACAACTGTTAGCGCAAGCTAGATTAAAGTGATTCTTACGTTTTAAATACGGATATTTTTCTTACAAAAATACATCAGTTCACTACAGGAGGCCTTTATTAACCTCCCGAAGCTGTGTGAGGCACTTTTTATTATGGATGGATGCATATTATCGGACTTGTTTTGGACTGATGAGGAGAAACACCCATCTATGTTGTTCTAAAGCTTGGGAGTGCCAGGATAAATTTTAATATAACTCCTATTGCATTTGTCTAAAAGAAGGAAGTCATATATACCTAGGATGCATGGAGGGCGAGTAAATAATATGCTACAGTAGTTGTTGGGTCCTATTGTCAGCCTGCGAGATCACCAATACATGATATTATCGTGCAAATGTATTTAATTATTTACATACTTAGTTAGTCCAAAGGAGCTTTTCGTTGTAGTTCTTGATAAGGGATTTTTTTAAAAACTAAATATCTCCTTTTGGAGTGGACTTTGAGATTTGTAACTTTGTAGATATTTTTTATGCCCAGAGATACACACCACACTGACTAAAGTTCAAAAAGTGAAAAATCATAATAGAAATAATAAAATAAATATAATTATAGAATAAATGAAATCCCGCCTACGGAAATTCAAATTATTGTGGGGTGGATAGGGACGAGGTAGAGGATTAGCCTAACTTTAGCGATGCAGCACAGAGAGCCGTTTAAACTAGCTACAGCGTGGCAGGTATAAACACAAGCATTAACTAGAGTGGCCACTTCAGAGCAGTAACGTGCCGTAGACGTGTGCAGTACAGGGGGTCGAAACACATGCCAAAGCCACAATCTACTCCGTTTGCCACGTCGGAGCCGTAACGCGCCGCAGATATGTGCAGTGTGTGGTAAGAGATTTATTCATTATACAGTGTTGATAGCTTCACTTATAATGCAAGCGTTTTTTCAAAATGCATAAACTTACACTAGAATAGGCTAGGCTGATCAGTGATGATTTTCCTTGATAATGTTAGGCTGCTTTTAGCCTTATGCTGAAGCTTGTTTCGGGCAATGAAACTAAGTATGTAAAATAATTAAATAAATTAGCACGATAATATCATGTATCGCGATCTCGCAGGCTGATGATAGGACCCAACACTACTGTAGAGTATTATTTACTCACCCTCCATGCATCCTAAGTGTATATGACTTTCTTCTTTCAGACGAATGCAATCGGAGTGATATTACAAATTATCCTGGCACTCTCAAGCTTTAGAACGACATAGTCGGGTGTTTCACTTCATCAGTCCAAAACAAGTCAATAATATGCATCCATCCATAATAAAAAGTGCCTTACACAGCTCCAGGGGGGTCAATAAAGGCCTCCTGTAGCGAATCAATGTGTTTTTGTAAGAAAAATATCCATATTTAAAACGTAAGAATCACTTTAATCTAGCTTGCGCTAACAGTTGTATACAGAACTTGCTTCTTTGACAAGGGGCGTGGCAGTACTGAAACACATCTAAGCTGTTTGCCAGTCGCAATGCAGTGGAAGAGTTAACCAACCACAACACATTGTGTTTTTCGGAAGGCGGGCCTTCATTAAACACTGAACTAATCAAGCCATTTGTGCCAGGCTGGGGAGAAAGGTATTGTAATAATGTAAATTATGTGAAAAATAATGTGTTTTTCGATCCATAAAGCATGAGAGCATGTTCTAGTACACCCACAAAATCAAGACTGTGTAAAAGAGCATAATAGGACCCCTTTAATGCAAGTCATCGGCCATTCTTACTGCATGCTTAGAAGAAAAAACAGGACACCTACATGTGGTTTTTGTAGCGTGATAACCAAACGTTTGTGTTAATCTCAGTAAAATGTGACTGACACTTATAGTGGGGTTTTTGTAAGGACAGTCTGACACTTCAGAGTTGTGTGTGAACCACTTTAAACTTGCGGCAAGTAATGAATAATGACTACAGTCTTACAAAAAACTGTAGTCCATTTCAGTAAATGATTTACACATTTTGACCAGTAGATGATATCAGAACATCAAAGTCTTTGAAAGATGTAATTTCCTGCAAAATGTTAAACAAATCTTGCATTAATAACAAAGTTATAAGGAAGTGCACTATAAGCACATGTTGTTAGTGATTTTACGTCTGATACCGAGGCGTCAAAGCTTGTATCGAGAATGTCAGGTACTTCGAGACGGAGCTCCGTATTGAGGCTGGTATCATTTTAGTGAATTGAGATCAAAAGTGACATCTCAGTGCATGAGGTTTGTCAGTTGTTGGAGACAGTAAGTTAGGCTAGTTTAGTAGAGCAATGGAGAAAAAAAAAAGTTTTTTGAATTGACCTCTCCCAACAAGGTATGTATTTACAGGTTGATTTTCCTGTCATCTCATAAGTCTAAATATTGTTATTTAATGGTGTCATTGATAATTTTGACACTTGTAAAATTTTACAATAAGTATTCCTTTGTAAACTTTAGTCAAAGCATTAACTAACATGAGTTAACAATGTTAATAAATGAAACCTTATTGTAAAGTAAATGTTTCCATGTGTTCTCTATACAAATTTAGCTTTGGTTTTATTGGTCTATTTTTTTAATCCTAGGTGAAATGCTTAGAAAATCCCTTAAAACACATTTATAAAAATTACTTAAATGTCTTAATTGAACTATGGCCTAATCCTGGTTTAGGCTAAGCTCCGTCTATGAAACCAGGCCACTTTTAATAATAAATCTAAGAGGAACACAGGAGAAACAACATCACAAATGACATAGACTAGACCAAACAATGGAACTAAGGACACACAGGGCTTAAATACACAAGAAAAGCAATCAAGGAGAACCAGGGGCGGAGATGGAATTTTTAAACTGGGGGGGGACCAAGCTGTCAGCAAATGATTTCATCTAAGTTATTTTGCGTAATGTGGGCTTTAACTAATGCTCAAGTAGTTACTTTGCATAATTTGGGCTAATGATTTGCACTAAAAAAGCAATTTGGGGATTCTTATTTGAAATCATGGATAAACAACAATTAACAAAGGTAAACACAGGCCTGCCTGATCAACACTAGCAATGCATGATCAAACTGTTAAATGTCTAGTATGCCAGTCACCCACCAAAACTTCATGCCTTATGCTAAATGTTTTATTTAGCTTAAATTTAACATGGTCTCATTTGTGCGAGTGCATGGTCTGCACGGCTCCAAAAGTTTCTGCCCTATAAAGCGCACATTGCAGCAGGAGTCAGAATTCACTGATCACGTAAAGAGAGGT
Organism: Labeo rohita; assembly: GCF_022985175.1. Classification (NCBI taxonomy): domain Eukaryota; kingdom Metazoa; phylum Chordata; class Actinopteri; order Cypriniformes; family Cyprinidae; genus Labeo; species Labeo rohita. Next base: position 1,007,534 of record NC_066871.1, read on the forward strand.
GCATTCACTCAAAAAAATGATTCTCTAAACTAACTAATTTAATTATGGACAGTGGTTCCACACAACCAACTTGTTTTTTATGAACATAAATGGAATTTTTTGAATCTATGCAAACTCGTTGTGTTGTGACAACACACAGCTGAATGAGGAAGAATCTATGTGAAATAGTAATGTCCAACCGACTCAATTTATTCACTTCCCTGTAACTTAACCGGTTAAGTTTATTGAACATGTTTTGGTTTATTAAAAACTGGCCAAATGTGTTTCACTTTATTAACATAAGGAGGTTTGTTTCAAACAACTCCAGTGGTTCCATCCAATTGGTTCTAGTTACTTTAACTAAATGATTTCTAGTTAAAGTTACTCCCTTCAACAAAGCATTTGTTGTGTGATTATCTTGCAATGAGTCATAAAAGACAAGGGGGGGCAAGGTGGTTTGTCATCCCCGTTGTCAGCCACGCTGCAATTGGAGCGGTTTGCCATGCCCAGGCCCGGTTGTACGGAGGTACTAGACGGTGCTAAATACCCTCAAACGAAAGCAAAAGCAACTGAATATCTGGCAAAATAGCCAGACTCATTGTGTAGTTTAGAGAGCTTCATTGATTATAAGAGAACTTGTGAGATCGCGATGAACTCAAATGAGTGACGCTTTTATTCATGATAATAAAGTGAGCGAGCTTTGCACACTTTCTAGGCTATAATCCGTTCAGAATTTGTATGAAACGTTCTTTTTATACGGTGCAATGCTTCAGAAAGACATCTGCATATTTATACTGGATTCGTTCTTTGCCCGGCCTAGAGCTGAAGATCTTTGCCCGAACCCGATGAAACGGGTCCCGTCGGGCTCGGGCTTAATTTATATAATTTTACACGGGCTCGGGCCGGGCTCGGGCTTGCGCGATAAATGAGCGGTCATGTGATGCGTTTCAATTAGCGCGAGAAAGATGCGAAAATGGATGTTGAGGAGGTGAAACGGAGGGTTGCCTCTGGTGATTACGTTTTGGCAAAATTAGCCAGGGGTGCGTTTCCCAAAAGCATCGTAAGCTAACTATGGTAGTTAGTTCCATTGAAATCTATTGGTAACGACGGAACTTACGACCATAGTTGCTTTCGGGAAACGCACCCCAGATCAGTACTATGCATCCCGGCCAGTCGCAGCAGCAATGAAAGGGTGTTTAGCGCTGTTGGACGCACCATCAGTGAGCGCAGGACCGCACTGAAACTAGGGACATTCTAAAACGCTTAACGTGAAAAACGCTTAACGTGGCTTAACGTACCTAAACACCGACCCGGGAAACCCAAATTTCTGTCAAACCTTACTTGTAATAAACACTAACTACTGTCAAAAGAACGAGCCCTTATTCCACAGATAAAGTGAATAATATTACGTTAAGCGTTTTCTCCCCCATAGAAGTCCATTATAAGGAAACAGCTTAACGTAGTTTAACATACCTTAACAACGACCGGGAAAAACCAATCTTATGTCAAATTTTACTTATAATAAACACTTTCTGCTGTCAAAAGAATGAGCTCTTATTCAGCATATAAAATGAATAATATCACATTAAGCGTTTTCGCCCATAGAAGTCCATTATAAGGAAACAGCTTAACGTGGTTTAACATACCTTAACAACGACCCGGGAAAACCAATCTTATGTCAAATTTTACTTATAATAAACACTTTCTGCTGTCAAAAGAATTAGCTCTTATTCAGCATATAAAATGAATAATATCACATTAAGCGTTTTCCCCCATAGAAGTCCATTATAAGGAAACAGCTTAACGTACCTTAAGAAGGACCGGGGAAAACCAAACTTATGTCAAATTTTACTTGTAATAAACGCCAACTGCTGTCAAAAGAACGAGCCCTTAATTCACAGATAAAGTGAATAATATTACGTTAAGCGTTTTTTCCCCCATAGAAGTCCATTATAAGGAAACAGCTTAACGTGGTTTAACATACCTTAACAACGACCGGGAAAAAACAAACTTATGTCAAATTTTACTTATAATAAACACTTTCTGCTGTCAAAAGAATGAGCTCTTATTCAGCATATGAAGTGAATAATATAACGTTAAGCATTGTCCCCCATAGAAGTCCATTATAAGGAAACAGCTTAACAGTTTAACGTACGTTAACAACGACCGGGGAAAACCGGGGAATGTCAAATTTTACTTATAATAAACACTTTTTGCTGTCAAAAGAATGAACTCTTATTCAGAATATAAAGTGAATAACAGGGTTGCCAACTGTCACGCATTTGGCGTGACGCTTTCAGGCTCTGTCTCACGCTCTCACTCTGCCCATGTAAATCTCACGCCTGCTTGCGATTTTAAACAAAGTTTAAGCTTTCAAATGTTGTAAGTTTCAGTACTAAATTCCAACGATAAATACCGTTTTGGCCCACTTAATGTGGCGTAAATCGTAAAATGTAGAGCTTCTGTTAATGCAAGAGCCATTAAAAAACAGCTGCCACAAGCGTTGATCTCGCCGGCGTCGCTGCCACGTGGTCACGTGATTCACAGAGCTCTCCAAACAAACCAGTGTTAGAGACTACAGCTTCACTATACAGGTATTTGTAGCAATTTTGGTAAACATTACAGCATATTATGCATTGATTTCTACGTCGATGGCATTTACAGTATAATTTTATTCTAGAGAGTGATGGAGAGGCAACCCTTACGAAGACTGAACATGGTTTTACTACAAATAAATCAAAACAAAAAACAAAACAAAAAAAAAAAAAAACAAAAAAAAAAAATGGTTACTATAGTTAAACCAACCACAAATTAACCATGGTCTTGCTACACTAACCATAGTTTAACCATGGTATTTGTAGTAAAACTATGGTTATACAAATGGTAATCAATGCGCCAAAAATGGTTACTACACTTTTACTATAATAAAACCATGGTTAATTTTTGTAATATTAATATGGTTTTCTTGTATTTGACCCTCAGGTATTGCTTACTTATAATGTGACCATACAGCTTAACTATTTTTCATTTAAATAAATGTTCTGTATTTTAGTTCCAATAATTTTTAATATTTTAAGGTGATCATTTAGCACTAAATACTATTTGTCTAATAATTATGGTCCATTAATGACTTAAAATATATACATTATTTTATATTTCCATTACTTATATTACAATTAGTGTAGTATTTAAGCTTAAATAGAGAAAAGGGTTTTAAATTCCACTGCAAATAGGCAATTTTGTGGTCAGGGAAAAAATCCTTTTCATTTGTAATGTCATGGTTTACTCACTATGGCTCTTCACTAAATATACGTGTATCTAGAATATTGCAGGTCATACCTGCTTACTTATTTTATTAAATGTGAAATTTAAAAAGTTAATAACTTACATCCTTTTTTAAATGAATCTCATATAAGTACACAAAATGAATGCAAGCAAATACGGATTTTAAACCAAGTTACCAAGAATGGTGCTAAAAAAAGCACTGCATTTTTATCCCCATATATGTACAGTATACATATAAATAGACATGGAATCAAAATCGACACCCCCCTCTCCCCAACCCGACCACCCACTCCAAAACAAAAAAATCTTACTCCAAACTGAACTTAAAAGTTGGTAACCCTGGAATAATATCACGTTAAACGTTTATCCCCTATAAGTCCATTATAAGGAATCAGCTATCTTAACGTACCTTAACGACCAGGGAAAACCAAACTAATATCAAACGTTACTTATAATAAACACTTTCTGCTGTCAAAACAATGAACTCTTATTCAGCATATTAAGTGAATAATATCCAACTTTATCTCACAACCAATTCATACATATATTACCAGGTGGCTAACTCGTACGAATTTGTACGACCTCACGATTTTGTACGATTTGTTTGTAAACCCAGTTTAGGGGTGGGGTTAGGTGTAGGTCATTCATCCAATTTCATACTATTGTGCAATTTGTAAAATAACTTTGGTGTTAGCTAAAATCGTATTAGTGGAGCGCGGGTTACAAACTAATGCGGGGTTAGTTGTTTTCACACATGCTACCATAACCAAATTTACAGAATTTACTAGTTGCCATAGCAACACTATACAGAGAAAAAAGTGCGCCAAAATTCAAAAGCATTTTTAAGATATCACTGAATATTTACTAAAAAGTACGTTTCTGGCTGAAGTAAATCTTTCATCTCAGTTTAGTATTCAAAATAAGACAAATCTTTTATTATTTTAATCTCCAATCTGTTGTTTATTAGTTCAAATAGTTTATTAATGCTTGGCAAACCAGCAGAAGACACTAACCAGTTTTAAATTCCAGTCGCGCTGATGGGGAACATTGTAACACTGCGTTACAGTGTGCCCTGCTATATTAAACTATGCATTTCTATGACATTATACTACGTGGATTCACACAAACAGAAATTCAAAGAGTTAGGTTGTGCCCCGCGCTACCCTAAATTGTACGAGTGAGGTCTACCGAATAGGTTGTTTGCACATGACGTCATTGCTGTGGCGCGAAATGCAGCTGGAGGGCAGGAAGTGATATTTCTCCATAGGAATCACTAGCAGAAACTCAAAAATGCCTATGTTTTGTGTTGTTTATGGATGCTCAAATCGATCAAACCGAGAAACCACAAAATATCTTTTATCATGTATGAAAATTTGCTGTTCATAAGCGCGGAAAGGCAAGAAATTGACTTAAAAGCGCAGGAAAAGTGGCTTGTAAACCCCCGTCTGTGGTCAGGATGAGAGTGGGATAATGCTTGTGTGTACAAATGGTTAAGAAAAGATATAATAATATGTTAAGATTTTAATAAAGAAATATATAAATATATACAGGGTGAGACAGTGAGAATTCACCTAATGCTAAAGTCCACACGTAGACACAATGTAAGATATTATTTGTAGTTCCGAGAGCGTCATTGATTATAACGGAACATTGTGAGATTGCAATAAATTAAAGTGAGTGACAGCTTTTTGGTGACCAAGCGCTATTTGCTCGCTTTCTATAATCAGTTCGGAATTTGAATAAAAGTTTCGCTTTACGTGCTGCTAACAGGACCAATAGCCACAAAACCCTCCACATGCAGCGAACTTTCAGGACTGACTGAAAAAGCAGAACGGATGAGATGGAGGAAAGTCTGTACTGTACAAGAGAAACGTATAAACAGAAAATCACAACATATGTTGGATGTGATCCTTATGTTATGAAGAGGAGTGATTTTTCAACTAAATTGAAATAGCTGCCTCAGTTGCCTGTCATCGAGGCGGTCGAAATAAGCTACGCAACTATGCCTGATAGCAAACAAACTCTTTCGAAAGTGATTCCCACATTTATATGAAGGATGCAGGACATATGTCACTCCTAAAACTACTGCTATACAGGGTTTTTGGCCATTTGGTCCTGTTAGCAGCATGTAAAGCGAAACTTTTTTTCAAATTCTGAATTGATTATAGCCTAGAAAGCGAGCAAATAGTCACTAAAAAGCTGTGACTCACTTCAGTTTATCGCAATCTCTCAAGGTTCAATTGTAATCAACTGCAAATATAATATCTTATTTGCATTTTATGTACATGTGGCATTTAGCATTGAGTGAATTCTCACTGTCTCACCCTGTATCTATTTATACATTTCTTTATATCTTAATATTATTATCATTTATTAACCACTCGCACACACAAGCATTATCTGATTCTCCTCCTGACCGCAGACGCAGGTTTACAAGCCACTTTTCCCTTTTTTTTCAGTCAATTTCTTGCCTTTTCCTCCTTATGAACAGCAAATGTTCATACACGATATGAAATAAAATTTATCAATTTGACCGATTTCCATAAACAACTGAAAACATAGAGATTCTGCTATTGATTCCTAGAGAGAAAAATCACTTCCTGAGGACACTGCTTTTCGCGTGTCCTCAGAATCATGTGATTGCAAACAACCTATTCGTCCGAATTACAGTAGCCACCTCCTAAAATATGTACGAATAATGATCCGTCCACGTTAAGCTGTTTCCTTATAATTGACTTCTATGGGGGAGAACGCTTAACGTGATATTATTCACTTTATACGCTGAATAAAAGCTTGTTCTTTTGACAGCAGAAAGTGTTTATTATAAATACAATTTGACAGAAGTTTGGTTTCCCCCGGTCGTTGTTAAGGTATGTTAAACCACGTTAAGCTGTTTCCTTATAATGGACTTCTATGGGGGAGAAAACGCTTAACGTGATGTTATTCACTTTATCTGTGAATTAAGGGCTCGTTCTTTTGACAGTATACTAACTAATAGTCTCTGGAGCTTTGAAAGGGAGGACAATTAGTATAAGATATTGGTTAGGTAATGATGAGGGAAATTCTGTATTCTCCCAGACCAACATGGCAGCATAATCAAGGGATAAATTGCAAAGAAAGACACCATAAGTGGTGTAAGCAAGATACAGTGCCATGAGAACATGACTTGCAAGCAAAACACAGCCAATCAGTGAGAAGATGACAGGACAAACCAGTATGATTCTGATACTGGCCCCATTCCAAGATAAAAACAAGTCTTAAAGTTCTAGCATGGCTAAAATGATCAACTCTAAGCTCTTGGCTCAGTGTGAATATCAGCTATAGTTAGTGTTTATCACAAGTAAGGTTTGACAGAAATTTGAGTTTTCCTGGCCGTTGTTTATGTACGTTAAGCCACGTTAAGCGTTTTTCACGTTAAGCGTTTTAGAATGTCCCCTGAAACTACAGTGGATTCAATATTTTTTCTCCACAAAAATATGTAGCCTAATCTTGGTGAATAAAGGTTTTTTTTTTAATTATAACTAAATATTAATTGAGTCTTAAATGCATAATGCAGACAGAGTATATAGGCTAATGTTGGCATTATTCTCTTATTACATTTCAGATGCTATTCACCGTCGCGTTGAGGCCGGATTGTGGAGAGAAGTAGCGAAGCCTTCATCTTAATTTCGTTATTGCCAAAAACCCATCTTAATTTAGAACTTATCTTAATTTAATTTAAGAAAGAGTCATTTTTATTGGCGCGTTGGCCTATTTATAGGCTAAGTGCTCGCCTATTTAGAGTGCTAAGATGTTATGATGTTACAGAGGACTTATTTTATTTCTTTGTTCCAACTACCAAGTGGGCTATAGCCTACGTTAGTCATTAATAAATTATGTTAAAACATGTATAAATGACTCATTCTTGACAAAAGGCAAAAGAGCTGTGTGCTTGCGTATATTTGAATAATGTCGGCCTCTAAACGGGCTCGGGCTTTTAAAAAGCTGTCAATCAAAATATACTTGTCGGGCTCGGGCTGAATTTTTTTTTTTTTTTTTTTTCAAAACAAGATATATTTCCAAAAAAACGTTGTTCTGTTGCGATTAATAGAGGAGGATGTAAAGGAGCCAAAACAAATATTTTTTTCTCACAACATTCTGTTTAAACTTAGCATTTCGATAAGCTGAATAGCATTTATTTTGTGCTTTCTTCAGAATCTCTATCGCATCTGTTAACAGAAAGTGAAGTGAATACCATTTGTATGTTTTGTTTTTGTATCTTTTCTTGTCTTTACGATCACCTTCATTAAACTCCTTATATAACCCAAAACCTGAGTTAGTCTACACATAAATAGCGATTGAGTGATTCTTTGTCAAGTCATTTCCTGGTGGCTTGCAATTCTTTTCAGCAAGTTTCCAAGTAATTGCAAATTTAGATTCACACTGTAAAAAATGCCCGTGAATTTAACAGTAAAAACTGTAAAAATGCTACAGTAAAAACATGTTAAATGGTTAACAGTAAAATACTGTAAAATTTACAGTGAATAACCATAAATTGCCATTCCCAGAATTCCGTGTTACATTTTTTTTTATTTGATGTTTTTTTTTTTTGTTGAAATAACTCTTTCTTCTTAGTTTTCACTTAGTTTTGTACAATAGGGTTGTATGTTATATCTAATGTTGTTAAATTAATGTTTATTGCATTATTTCAGTTTCATGTGTGTTACCATGATGGTGTTTAGTGTTTGTGCGAATGACACTGTGCATCTTCTATATATGTTAATATTTAAAAGCTGTTTGCGATGAGCTTTCGTTCATCATGCGACTTTCTCATCACCACCTGCTTTTGGTGGTTATCAGTGTATTACAAAGGTACAAAACAGATTTCAGTACTTCAATAGGTTGGTAAATTAACATTATATCAGCTAATGAAATTACAGTATTTACCTGTAAATTTAAGTGAAAACCATAAAATGTTAAACGTTGCTACCGTAACTTTTACAGTAAAACTCTGGTAACCACAGCTGCCGGTTTTTTACTGTACATTTTACGGAATTTTTTTTACAGTGCAGGGTTAGACATTTCTTGCTTCATATATTTTGTCCACCAGGTCTGCCATTTCCTTTCTACAATCCTCATATTGGTCATCAACTGAATTTGGTGCCATATCCGATGGCAATTTCTTTTCAACAACAACAGCTCTGTGATTCTGCAGCAACAGGAATCATAATGATCAATCATCAGTATTCATGTCTGTAATATTCATACTAGAACACAATCTTACCTGTATCAGCATCTTGATTCAGTCAAATCCCTCAGATGATCTAGTAGATCTAGTGAAGAGATGCTGAAATACAATCAGAAACAACAGGGTTAACAAATAGATATATACATACATACACATCTGCATATTAAAACTGTACTGCAATGTCTTACATTACAGATTTAAATTTGAAAACCATAAATATTTAAAACCCATATCAAATGTGTAATTAAACCTGTGATGTTCACTGATATATTGACATTTTACTTCTTAAAGGGGTCATCAGATGTTAAGTTCACTTTTTCATGTTGTTTGAACATTAATGTGTGTTGGCAGTGGATGTACAAATCTACACTATAATGACAAAAATCCATGCAGTGGTTTTTAATTAATCTGTAAAAATAATATCCCCTTTTTTAAATCGAGCCATTCTCAGATGCCTGTAGGTGTGCTGTCACACCGGCAGAGGCCGCTCCCACGAAAGTTGATTGACATTAGCTCTTACCTCAGATAAGCTGTCACAGTCCAGTAACTTTCCTTGTTTCAATGCCGAAGCAGGGATGTAAATTAGACAAGAATATCTCAGATTGAGCGATTGAGGTGTTGTGTTGCTGGATGTAATAATGAATATGGTCGTCATTTACTCCAGACATCTGAGCAGCTGAAGATGCAGTGGATTACATTTGTTTGTGAAGGGAATGCGCCTCCCGATCCACATATATCCGTCTATGCTCACACAAATCATTCATGATCCAGTTTCACATACAGCAGACGTGTGTATAAGCCTTTTTTATGAATCTTTGCGATCGCCTTTCCTTATAACGTGGTAGTTAGGAAGTTTAGCGGCTAAATGCGGCTAAAGTAAACAAGATTGTCACTGCACAGAGAGAAGAGAGGGGCGGGGTGAGCAAAGCTCATTTGCATTTAAAGGAACAACCCCTTAGAATGAGATGATTTTTGCTGAGCTCATTTTGGCAAGGTAAAAAGGGTGTTGTTTTACAAAACCATTGAGAATTTTTAACCAAAGTATATTATAGACTTTTCATTAAGACCCTAAAGAATCATATCAACTTGTGGAAAATGGGCATCTGATGACCCCTTTAAATGACCTGAGAATATTGTTGTTTATCTTTATTTTCTAGGAGTTCAGAAGCAACAACAAGATAAGATCACAAAAGTCAGTCACACTGGACAACAACTACTCTAAAAACAGATGAGGAAGGTGGGTCTTTATATCTCTGTGGGTGTTGTGGGATATGCTAGCTTATGTGTGATCATAGTGCATCAGCTCAACTGAATTGTTTAGCTCTTAATAATGCAACACCTTTGAAGGTCTGGTATGTGTGGTTTTTCATGCAGTACAAACTCTGAGTTTGTGTCACACCAGAGAACTTGAGCAGATGAGCAGATTCTGTTCATGGGAATCATTTTTTTCCTCCAGATTCTCGCAAGAGACACAAACACCTCCTGTTGTGAATTCATTACAATAATGATAGTCATGAATGTTTATTAATAAACAGTCTTGATATTGTTGCTGTTCAGTGTCTCGATAGAGAGCACATTTCTAGACTAACCACTAGATGACTCACACACTCACATCGAGGAATAAGTGCTGCTTGTAACGTCTGTCAAAGAGTGCACCCGGATGAAACAAGAAGAAACAAGGAAAGCAAACTCGAGGCAATCAGTCCTTTTTATTTTGACATTGACATATTTATAGTTGTTCGCGCTAGTGCACTCCTCTTACAAACACCCGCGAGAGAGCGAGTACAAAACAGTAAATAAAACACTCTGGTAACGTGATAAACAAAAAGAAAGAAAGTTAGAGCACTGTCAGCTGCAGAGCGACCATCTATCTCCTCACTCTGGACTCTTTCTTCGTGCGCGTTCACAAAACAGCGATCAAACTTCCAGCAAAATATATTTAAAGGGACCTTAACATAAATAACCTTAACCATTAGGTGGCCGTTACATGCTGTAAGATTTGTTTTAATTCAAGTTGTCAGTCATCATTACTGCATGCTTAAAAGACAGGACACCTGCAGGTGGTTTTGGTAGCGTGAAAACCAAACGTATGTGTTATTCTCAATGAAATGTGAACCAGTTTGAAGTTGCAGCAAGGAATTAATAATGACTACAGTCTTAAAAAAAAAAAAAAAAAAAAAAAAAAAAAAAACTATAGTCTATTTCAGTAAATGATTTACACATTTTGACCAATATATGACATCAGAACACCGAAGTCTAGCTAACTAAAGACACGCAGAGCTTAAATACACAAGAAAAGCAATCAAGGAGAACAGGACTAACTAGAGACTAACTAGGGCAAGACAAGACAGAACACAGAACCAAAGCAACATAAGCATAATGCAAAACATGCAGGGAACTAGAAATCCACTGCGCAATTTCAGTTAATGCAACACAAAAGATTTTACTGCCATTTTACAATTTTACTGGGAATGAATAAAGTTGAGAGCAAATGGTGAATTATATTGACAACCATATATGCTTAGCAAAAAATAAACACTCAATAACAAATCCAATTAAACAAAATGTTGAATGATATTGTATTGATGTCCCGATAAGACAAGTTTGCTTACATTGCAATACTTGTTTACTAAACATGGTTCAGTTACAACAATGAGAAACATGCCATGTCTAAATGTTAACTGATTAGCAGATAAACATTTTGAAAAATAATGCTATAATTAGTAAAACATTAAAACCAGCAACATGGTTTCCACTGTTAAGCAATACACAGTTCAGGTCACTTCTTTTTCCTGAGCTTTTCAATGTATACACAGTGTCACACCAGGCACCTTCCTGTCCTTTTGTCTTGACATCAGTGACTTTAAACGTCTCATATGGAGGAATCAGCACTTCTCTCTCATTAGGATACCTAGAATATTTAGCCAAATCAACACCTTTACAAGTGTAGATTTCAAAACAAGACTTAGATCCAAATCCTTGTGCTGTGTTACGATCAAGAGAGGATGAAGCGAATGAGCCAAAACGAACACTTTTGCCCTTAACATCCTTGTCAAATTCAACATTTGCACCACGATACGTTGGCTTGCATTCTTTTTGTGTTTTCTTTAGAGTCTGTATTGCTTCTGTTAACAGAAAGTGAAGTGAATACCATTTGAATGTTTTGCCTTTGTATGTTTGTTTACCAGCACTAACATCCTTGTTGAAGTTGTTATATACTCTATTATCAGTGTACACATAAATCGCAATAGAATGATTCTTTGTCAAGTTATCTTCTGGTTGTTTGGCATGTTGAACAGCATCTTTCCAAGCTATTGCAAATGTAGATTGAGGGTTAAACAATTCTTTTCGCAGATACACTGTCTGCACCAGACGTAGCATTTTCTCTGAACAGCTCATATATTGATCATCAACAGAATCCAGTGCCATATCCAATGGATATATCATTCCTTCTATAGCATCTCTGTGGTCCTGCAGCAACAGGAATCATAATGATCAATCATCAGTATTCATGTGTGTAATATTCATACTAGAACACCAGCTTACCTGTCCTAGAGCAGCTGAAATAATAAGAAGAGCTTCGATGATCAGCAGCATCTTGAGTCGGTCAAATCCCTCAGATGAGTAGAAAATTGTGTAGAAATACTGAACACTTACCAGATAATATTGTTAATCTGTTATTTTATTATTATTATTTATTGATGTATTTATGTATTTAAATTAATTAATTTATTTATTTATTTTCGGTTATATTTCAGATGCTCAGGAGCAATGATGAGAGAAGAGGATCAGAAAAGTCAGTTGCTCAGAGCCGGACGACAATGACTCTTTAAGGAGAAGTTGACTGTTTTATATGGGACATGTGTTTTGGAGAGAGATAATTTTCTGAACTTTGATCAATGCAATATAATATTGATAGTGCTCAGTAAACATATTCTAATCAAAATGTATGACTAAAATTAAACTGAGCTGGACAATCTTTTATTGATATTTATCAAAGAAGGCACTCAACATTACTGACAGCACTGTAGGACAGGGGTGTTCAAAACAGAAATTCACTGTCCAGCAGAGTTTAGATCCAACCTGCTCCAAAACAAATGCCTGTTTGCAAGTAATCCTAAAGAGCAGTACACAGATTGAGGTGTCTTTAATTAGGGTTGGAAATTAAACATTCTGACTAAACCAAAAATAAGTGTGCAGCATCAGTGAGATGCATTTGACTTGAAACAAAAGTGAAAGTATAGATGTAAACAGTACATTTCTCTCCCTGCACTTTGAACATCTGCTTGAAACTCATAAAAATAGTTTAACAGACAACTAGATAACAAACCCTATTCAGCAATCCAAAATTCTTAAGATGTATGTATAAATTAAAAATTAATTACACATATAAAATCACTCTGAGGCCACTGAACTGAGTCACTTAAACATTTATCTATTATGCTGAAATCATGTGAACAAACTGTTTTCTAACAAATAATTAGTGAACTAAAAATAATTTCTTGAATACAAACAAAATGCATGTTCTTGTTTATTTAGTACTGACCTGAATAACATATTCCACATAAAAGATGTTTACATATTGTCCACAAGAGAAAATAATATTTGAATTTATAAAAAATGACCCTATTCAAAAGTTTACATACACTTGATTCATAATACTGTGTTGTTACCTGAATGATCCACAGCTGTGTTTGTTTGTTTGTTTGTTTGTTTGTTCATGAGTCCCTTGTTTGTCCTGGGAAACTGCCTGCTGTTGTTCAGAAAAATCTCTGTGGTCACAGAATTTCTTTGGTTTTCCAGCATTTTTGTGTATTTGAACCCTTTCCAACAATGACTGTATGATTTTGAGATCCATCTATTCACACTGAGGACAAAAACAAACAAACAAACAAACAAACAAAAAAAACACATCTGTAGATCATTCTGGTAACAATACAGCATTAAGAATCAAGTGTATGTAAACTTTTGAACAGGGTCATTTTATAAATTATAAACTATTATTTTCTTTTGTGGACTATATTTAAGCATCTTTTATGTGAAATATCTTATTCAGGTCGGTACTAAATAAACAATAACATTTTGTATGATCCCTCTTATTTTGGTAAAATAATTTACATTTTGCAGCTTCTGAAAGGGGGGTGTAAACTTTTGACCTCAACTGTACCCATTAACACCAGAATATATATTTTTTAGATTCTTTTATTGTATTTTTTTAAGTAATTGCTAATTCATTTTTAGTAACTACTGCTTCACCATAGGTTTTCAATTTATGAGTTAAATAAGGTCTGTTGTAAACATAACTTTACAACACTTCAACTTCAGATGTGTTGTACAATCACACCCCAAACTTTCTTATGCAGTTACTTATTACAAACAAACTTAATTTTTAAATAAACATCAAAATTCACACAGCTTCAGAGATACGTTGTCAATATGAGTGTGTGTAATTTACATTGTAGAGCAAAACATTAAAGAATTGTCAAGTTATGTTAACTCATAAATTGAGGGGGAAAAATACACTGGATTTTGCTGGTAGTTTTTGAATGGTCTTGGTCAGGTCTTGACCACACATCTGGTTTAGACTGGTCTTGGTGGTCTGGTCTTGACTATACTTTTGCTTTGGAAAGTTTATCACATCCACACCTTCACAAGTATAGATTTCAAAACAAGACTTAAGTGCAAAACCTAAAAATCTACTACTGTACACAATTACAAGAGGAAGATATAAATGAGCACGGTAACACTTTATAATGACGTTCAGTTGTAAGTAATTTATAAGTGATTAGGTAATGATGAAATAATCATTTACAAAACATTGACAAATGATTAATAAGTGATATGCTAACAATTTTTGTATGTTTTGTTAATTCAATTTTGTCAAGTCAATTACAAGTTAATTTACAAGTAATTAGTTAATGATGAACTAGTCATTTACAAAACATGACTGTGTTTATAAATGACTAATAAGTGATATGTTGAAAAGCACAAAAATGCAATTATTCTAAAACTATTTTCTTTTTTTTAAATAATAATAAATGATTTGCTGTCAAGTGAATAAACGTGTAAACCCTTTCTCTCATCAGCACAGACTTGTGTTCTGTGTGGAATGTGTGGGATCTAGTGATAATGTGAACCAGTTTTACTCTCCACTGAAGATCAAATCATGTGCACAGCGCTAAAATACTCCATGTGTTTACAATCTTTACCCTCACCAGTCAGCCCTTACATTGCAGTACACACAACAAATATTCAAAACCTGCTGTGTAAACACATGAATAAATCTTTCAGCATCCCCTAATCTAAAGTGTAAACTACTCATCAGTTGTAAATGTTTTACAAACCTGCCGGTTACAGGTTGTGTGGGTATACACGCTGGTGAGGAAAATCTACGAATGATGAGTAAAACATTTACAACTGATGAATTGTTTACACTTTAGATTAGGGGATGCAGATTTGTAAATGATTTATTCATGATGTGACCTTCAATGGAGGATAAAAATTTCAATTGTATTGTATTTCAAATATTAACTAGTAACTTATTAACCATTAACTAAGGATCTGTTTGATTATTTCATGGTATTCTATTTTTTTAAAGATAACTTACAACAGATTCGTAAATCATTAGCATATTACTTAATCATTTGTGAACGTATAGTGATGTTTTGTAAATTATTAGTTCATCATTATCTAATCACTTGTAAATGATTTATAACTTAATCTACAAAGCATATATAAAAATAGTAACATATCACTTATTAATCGTTTATGAATGCATAGTCATGTTTTGTAAATGATTAGTTAATTATTAACTAATTACTTGTAAATGAATTAACAAAACATACACAAATTATTAGCATATCACTTAGTAATCTTTTATAAATGTTTTGTAAATGTTTATTTCATCATTAACTAATTGCTTATAAATTACTTACAACTGAACGTTATTATTAAGTGTTACCGTGTTTTCTTCAGAATCTGTATTGCTTCAGTTAATAGAAAGCAAAGTGAATGTCTTTGTATTTTTGTTTCCCAATAAAAAAACAAACAAACAAACAAACCAAAAAAAAAAAACATTAATTTAAATTATTATGTTTTATTACTTATATATGAGACAGAGGGGGCCTGGGATGCGATTTTTCCCGAAATATATATTTACATCAGAATATACACTACCGTTCAAAAGTTTGGGGTCAGTACATTTTTATTGTTTCTTTTTTCTTTTTTTTTTTTCTTTTTTTAAGAAATTAATACTTTTATTCACCAAGGATGTATTAAGTTAATAATTAAAAGTTTATTAAAAGTTAATAATAAATAATTTACATTGTTATAAAATATTTATATTTTGAATAAACACTGTACTTTTTAAACTTGTTATTCATGAAAGAATCCTGAAAAAAAAAAATCGCAGGTTCCAAAAAATATTTGGCAGCACAACTGTTGATATTATTCAACATTGATCATTCTAATAATAAATCCGCATATTAGAATGATTTCTGAAGGATCATGTGACACTTTGATAAAATTGATAAATTGATAAAAATTCAGCTTTTCATCACAGGAATAAATTCTATTTTAAAGTATGTTAAAATAAAAAACATTATTTTACATTGTAAAAACATTTTGCAATATTACTGTTTTTTTCTATATTTTTAATCAAATAAATGCAGCCTTGCTGAGCATAAGAGACTTCTTTAAAGACTATTACAAGTCTTACTGACCCCAAACTTTTGAACGGTAGTGTATTAAAAATCAAAAAAATACATGAAACCATCTTTTCGTCCTTCAAATGGCATCAAACTGGCTCCAGGCTATTTTGTTCATTTTATCTTTACAGACAATTCAAAGTTCAGTAACACAATGAGAAGCATGCAATAAAGCGGCACGTTAACTGATTAGCACTTTGCAAAATGTTGTTAATATTAGTAAAACATTAAAGACAGCAGCCTGGCTTCCACGGTTACATAATACACAGCTCACGTCACTTCTTATTCCAGTGCTGTTCAACACAAACACTGTCTCACACCAGAGATCCTTCTGATCTTCTCTTCTCTTCACAGCAGTGACTTTAAACATCTCATATGGAGGAATCAGCACCTCTTCCTCATAAGGAAACTTCGAGTATTTTGTCAAATTTGCACCTTCACAAGTTTTAATTTCAAAACAAGACGCATTTCCAAAAACTTCTGTTACTGTACGATTAAGAGAGGAAGAAGCAAACTGGCCAAAACGAACTGTTGTGTTTAGAACATCCTTGTTAAATTGAAGATTTGTACCTCGATAAGTCGAAAAGCATTTATTTTGTGTTTTATTCAGAATCTGTATCGCTTCAGTTAATAAAAAGTGAAGTGAATACCATTCGTATGTGTTGTTTTTGTATTTGTCTTTATCACTACGAACAGCATTATTAAAATCTCGATATACATTAAAGCCTGAGTTGGTGTACATATAAATGGCAATTGAATGATTCCTTGTCAAGTTGTCTTCTGGTGCCGTGGCATTCACTTCACCTTCTTGCCAAGATTTTTTAAATTCAGGTAAGTCAGACATTTCCTTCTCTAGATATTTAGTCTTCACTAGATTCGCCATTTCCTTTGTACAGCTGTCATAATTGTCATCAACTGAATTTGGTGCCATATCCAGTGGAAATATCTGTCCTGCAGCAGCATTTCTGTGATCCTACAGCAACAGAAATCATAATGATTAATCATCAGTATTCATGTCTGCAATATTCAAACTTAAACACAAGCTTACCTGTCCTAGAGCAGCTAAAATAAGAAGAAGAGCTTCAATGATCAGCAGCATCTTAATTTAGTCAAAGTCCTCAGCTGCTGATACATAACAATAAACACAAAAGAATATTACAAATACTCGTCACTACAGTATAATACCGTTTTAACAGCTCAAGGTCACTTTACAATAGAGTAATGACATAGCAGTTAAGATAAAACAACAAGAGGAATAAAGCAAGCATGTGTCACAAAAAGCTTTGATGTTGGAACTATTATAGAGAACTCTTAGTTTAACTTCAGATTTACCTGGTAACGCTGGCTTGTTTTCGTTGTGTTTCAGGAGCAATGATGAGAGATCGATGAAGGCAGTCGCTCACAGCCAGACACCAATAATTAACCCAAGATATGAGGAAGTTGACTATTTTATTTTGAGGTTATCGGTTATTTACTACTGAAATCTAATCTTTTTCATTTAATGCAAGCAACATCATTTGGGACTGAATGTAATGTGTGAGACTCAGCATTTTGTGGTTTTTATGAGAGCCGTTGCTCAATTTATACATTTTGTAAAACTTCATGCTGGTAATAAAGCCAACAACAATAAAACCACAAGCTTCTTCAGCACAAAGACAACCACAAAAACTCCACCACACAAGATCTTGCCAATCCTGTCAATCCTTTCAGTCTTTACCTTAAATAACAAATACTTTCACATTTACCATGATAGAATAGAAATCCACTGTTCACTTTCAGTTAACATCAAATATGATGTATGAAAAAACACATAACAAGTAAACATTCATGTAACAAATGTATTTTTTTTATGCTGTGTTATGCTGCATTGCACTCAAAATTCAACTCAAATATTATTAGCATGCTAGTGCTGCCACTTAGTTAGCTACATTGTATTATACACTGTATATTTCACATTTTTATTGGAAATATGAAATTCTATAAATATGCATCAGTTCACACTAAATTGACATTTTCATCAGTTATTTGCAATAATCAATTGTAACAATTTGTGTTGCTGGAAAAAAATACTGAATTTTCCTTCTTTGTTTTCTTTTTTTGTTGTTGTTGTTGTTGTTTTTATATCCTGGTGCCATGTATTTCTTTTCAGCATGTTTCCAAGCACTTGCAAAATTAGATTGCATTTTCTTCTCTAGATATTCTGTCTCCACCAGGTCGGCAGTTTCTGAGTTTTAACAGCTGAAGTGTGATATTGACGCATTTAGCTCAGCTAGGCTGCTGAACTCATCATAACGCAGCACTTGTGAAGATCTGTGTGTGTTTTCACACTGGACAAGTTGTGAAATGTTAAAAAACTTTATCTTTTTATGGTTTAAGATTTTTACTTTATATCAGTATTTTGAGCACTTATGACTATAAAAGTTAGAGATGCCAAAAGGATTCTGCATCCAAAAGAAATATAAAAAGAAATATAAGCAGACAGGTGAAGCTGCAGAATGATCATGATAAAAGGTTATTGTTTATATTAAATTTATAACTTGCTATCCATTATACAATTCGAAGCTGATTGGCTAATAAAAGTGCAATAGTGCAACAGGACTCCAACAGCAGTTTCACCTTTTGTATCACTGCGCTTACAGTATTTCTCACAGCAAGTGTCATGACGGATGCTGAATCCACTATAATTTTAAAAATAAAATTGTTTTGTGTCACAAAATGTAGTTTTAAGAGTTTTCGTAGGTAAAAATGTACTTGTTTAGACTTCAAATATGTGGTTTGTTAATAAAGGTAACGTTTATTTGAAAATTTGCTTCAACATTTTCGGAGACGTGAGCTCCAGGGCGCAGGTGAGCATTTAGCGCTCATAAACCCACCGAGAGCAGCATTACCTTGGCCAGATCTTCTGGAATTTGGTGCTGGCTCTATAGTGCTTCAACATGAGATATAATTTGTTTTGGGTAAATCTAATGGCATTGATCCATTATTTGTTCTAGAGCACATTTCGTCACTTTATATTTTATGTAACTTAAATGCTATACAGTATATCAGAGTACTGTATTTGAAGTGCCTAGCAACTTTTATGATTTTTGAGAATGTTTGACATAATTGAGATTACAATGAAGTGCTGAGCTTCGCATGCTTTGTCTACTTCATAGTAAATGTGAAAAATAGTGTTTTCTAGGCATGTACGGAGGATGAATCATGACTATGGTGTTAAAAGTTTAAAATCAGTTTCAGAGAATGACCAGTGGATGGTGTTGAAACCACACAGCACAAGTTCACTCAGGGCTTCATGTCAATAGGTGCATTTCAAAAAGATCAGGGTATCTATTCTTTTTCTGGAGATCTACCTTCCAGCAAAGTTCAGTTTCAACCCTGATCAAAAAAAAAAAAAACAACTGAACCAGACCATTAAAAGAGAAGTCCACTTCCAGAACAAAAATTGACAGATAATGTATGTGTTTTTTGAGGAAAACATTTCAGGATTTTTCTCCATATAATGGACTGATATGGTGCCCCGATTTTGAATTTCCAAAATGCAGTTTAAATGCGGCTTCAAACGATCCCAAATGCAGTTGTAAATGATCCCAGCTGAGGAAGAAGGGTCTTATCTAGCGTAACGATCGGTTATTTTCATAAAAATAATACAATTTATATACTTTTTAATGTCAAACGCTCGTCTTGTCTTACTCTGCCTGGACTGTTTTTTTTTTTTTTTTTTTTTTTTTTTTGTTTTTTTTTCCAGTTCATGACAGTTAGGGTATGTTGAAAAACTCCCATCTCATGTTCTCCCTCAACTTCAAAATCGTCCTATATCGCTGTTTTAGCTTTTTTGTAAAAGGTGTTTGATCTTCTTTGCATGTTCTTCTGCAGCGATGTAGGATGATTTTGAAATGATTTTTGAAGTTGAGGGAGAAAATACAATCAGAGTTTTTCAACATACCCTAACTGTCTTAAGTCAGAATACAGAGTTCAGGGAGAGCAAGACAAGACGATAGGTTGAATAGCATTTACTTTGTGTTTTTTTCAATATCTGTATTGCATCTGTTAACAGAAAGTGAAGTGAATACCATGTGAATGTCCCCTCTTTATACTTTTCTTTGCCAGTGCGAGTGGCAACAGTGAAATAACTGTATATTTTAGAGTCTTTGTTAGTGTAAACATGAATAGCAACTGAATGAATGTGCTGCAAGTTGTCCTCTGCTTTCTTGGCATTCTCCTTCTTGCCAAGTCTTATTAAATACAACTGATTCAGATCTTTCCTTCACTAGATATTTTGTCTTCATCGGATTCATCATTTTCACAGTACAACCGTGATATTGATCATCAGCTGAATTCGGTGCCATATCCAGTGGAAATATCTGTCCATCAACAGCAGCTCTGTGATCCTGCAAAATCAGGAATCATAATAATCGATCATCAGAATTCACATCTGTAATATGCACACCAGAACACAATCTTACCTGTCCTAGAACAGCTAAAATGAGAAGAAGAGCTTCAATGATCAGCAGCATCTTGATTCAGTCTAGTAGAACTAGTAGGTTGTACAGTTGCTGAAAGACAAGAACGCAACAAAGACAGTATAAAATCTATGACCTAAACAAGAATATTTCAAGAGATTTGCACAATAAAACTCACTACCATAAAACAGGTTTACATTTACATAAGTGGCAAAAGGATTTGAAATAAACATGATCTTCACTGATGAAAGTTGACCCTTCTCACACCAAACTTACCCATCTTTTTAGCAGATCCTGTGTTTTCTTTTCGTTACTTTTTTTTTAGAAAAGTCTGTCACTCACAGCCAGACGAGAACAACTGTGTGACAAGTGGCCTTAAATAATGTCTTCTTGATGCGTCTAGCTCATCTAAAATGTTTATTATCTTATATTAGCTTATCTGACCTCAGCCCAACTGTAAGGAATCTCTCACTCAAGTTTAGAAAACCTGTCTGGCAAATCGAAAATATTCAGTAATGTGATGCAAAAAGATTACATATATCCGACACTTTAGAAATGCAGATTTTAAAACAAGATATGGCCTAAAAAATGTGACTTATGCAAATGAAACAAAACAAATCTCTTAGTTCAGAACATCACTCAATTCAATTCAATTCAATTCAATATCAATTTCGTTTTAGGCTTCTTCTGACTTCTTCTTTCGGTTTGTTTTTGCGTGTTTGCTGTTGACTTTGTCACCAGTGTACACCTGAGTTCAAAAGGGGGAAAACTGTGTTCAACAGATAGCAATGTTGAAATCAAGGTAATTTGCCTTATTTCCTAAAACTTGACTTTTGATCAAGTCCGGTACTATACACAGACAAAACCCACTCACATTGTCCTCAGAAAAGTTAAAATCTGGTCTGAATTATGTTTTGATCAGCTTTCAGCATTTACTAATGGATCTGTTTTATCTTTTTGCTCTA
Organism: Labeo rohita; assembly: GCF_022985175.1. Classification (NCBI taxonomy): domain Eukaryota; kingdom Metazoa; phylum Chordata; class Actinopteri; order Cypriniformes; family Cyprinidae; genus Labeo; species Labeo rohita. The sequence continues at coordinate 1,029,156 of NC_066871.1, forward strand.
CACTGTAAAAAGTTTTCACCAGTTTCAGCTTAAAAACTTAGGTTAAGCAGCTGCCTAAATCCGCTTAAAGAGGTCATCCGATACAATCTTTACTTTTACATGTTGTTTGAATATAACTGTGTGTTGGCAGTGTGTGTACACATCCACCCTATAATGATAAAAATCCACCCAGTGGTTTTATTCTGTAAAAATAATATCCCCTTTTTCAAATCGAGCCATTCTCAGCTCCCTGACGGTGTGACATCACTCCAACAATGGCCGCTCCCACGATAGTTGATTAACATGAACATCTTACCTTAGACCCACCTTAAATGAGCAGTAACAGTCCAATCGCCATTGTTTCAATGCCGGAACAGGGACGTAGACAAGAATGGCTAAGCGATTGAAGTGTTCTGTTGTTGGATGCAATAATGAACATAGTAGTCGTCATTTTCGTGGCTAAACACGGCTAAAGTAAACAGGCTTGTCACTCCACAGAGAGAAGAGAAGGGTGGGGTGAGCAGAGCTCATTAACATTTAAAGTAACATCGACCATAAGTTACAAAAGGTGTTGTTTTACACAACCATTAAGACATTTTAACCGAAGCATATTATAAAATTTTCATTAAGACCCTAAAGAATCATATCAACTAGTGGAAAATGGGCATCCGATGACTCCTATAAAAGTCAACTAATAAGTTCAATCAACAATCAACAGTGCAAGTCATTTTAATTCACTTTATTGTGAGTTGAAATTACTTGTAGTACTAAGTTGATTTAACTTAAAATTTTTAGGCAGCTGCTGAACTTTTAGTTTTTAAGTTGAAACTGAAAATAAAGGTTATAAGGGTTGAAGGTCAGATCTATAACTGGTGAGAGATCCAGCTCATTAATAATCTGAGCCAAATCTCAAAGTAAGTGTCTAGGAATACACAGAGATGAATCATGACTTGGCTGGGCTGTTGTAATAAAAAGTTATAATGGATTTCAGACAATGGCTGTTTTGACAGAAAAAACAACCAAAAATTACAATGAACAGGCTTCACTTTTTCTGTACCATTATTCGCACCAGTTTATAATATGAGAAATCTTATATTATAAACTGTTATATTATAAACTGTTGACTGTTAAGCATGACACAAATACTACCTTTATACTATGAGTTGGACAAACCAATGGTTTAGAAAAGACAAAAGCACAGATGGTGAGAGAAAAACTGAATTCTTTATTGGACACTAAATGTATACAGAGAAATAAGGCATCAAAAGGTGGCAGTAGAGAGTAAAGGGTCAGGTTTCTGCTTCCATTTGCGTGACACACAAGCTCAAACATCTCCAGCTTTGAGTCTCTCTCATAGACTGTCTGTGGGATTGGGATTTTGGGGTCAGTCTGAATGGAGGAGCATGGGAGCCCTTTCTATAAAGGTCTGATGCGGTCTAGGGATGTAACAATATGAACATTTCTTATCACAATTATAGTGAGCTAAATTATCACGGTTATCAGTATTATCATGGTATTGTTAAAATGTGCTGGAAATGTTCAAAAAGTACTGACACATGAAACATTTTACCACCTTTTGTATTTAGATTCAACAAAAATTAAATAAAATTACTTTTTGTTTGCATTAACACTAAAACAATAACTTTACCTATGATGTCTGAATTTTAAATGACAACATGACTGACAACAGTTTATCTCATATGAAATGTTCAAATAAAACTTCGAAAAGGTTTCATAAAATGGTAAACCTCACATTTAAGCCATTAAATAAAGAAAAGGGTTAAGTGCCATCGAATCTTTTCTAAAAGTCAGAACTTTCAGAGGTACATTCTTCATTCATATATTTAATTAGATTAATCCCTTAGCACTCTTTCAAAACCTTGCATCTTTCCGCCACATTTTCACACAAAACGAAACTACACTGCCTGCTGTGCGCATGTGAGATTGTTACCTAAAACTTTGCTTTATGCTGGACAGTATTTATTTATCCTCAGTTGTTCAAATCAAGGTAATCGGATACGGTTTTAATGATAATTAAATGTGAAACGGTAATAGTAACCGTGGAGGGTTTTTATCACGATTTATCATTAAACCGGTAATCTTTCCATCCCTAATCTGGTCCAAGTAATTTAAGCCTTAAAATGTATGTAAAATTGTCTGTGTTAATTCAAGGAACTGGACTAAACAGGTTCAATATATAGTTAGGCCTATAGGTTCCTTTCAGGACTGAATTTTACCAAGGGGAAACACCAACCTGTTTCCCACAATCTCACTGCTGCGTCCTTCCCTCCCCTTGTAACTCCTAGCAGTTTCAACTGAAAGCAAGTTACACTGACTGATCACTGACACACCAGTAATGTTCTTTTCTAAGCACATTTATAAAATATACTTAAATATCCTAATTGAACTATGGCCTAATCCTGGCTTAGCGTAAGCAATGTCTGTGAAACTGGGGCCCAAATACAGTGCAATGAAGCAAAAAAGTATTAAGTCAGTTTTTATTTTTAAATGTTTTAAGTGGATTGAACTTTTGTTTAGGTTTACTAAAACAAATTAAACTCAACAAGCAGAAAAAAAAAAAAAAAAAAAAAAAAACTTTTTTATTGTTATGATAACATTTTTTGCTGCAAGCTGTGGTGGTGGCAATGATATTGCTGGCAGTTAGCTATAGCAAGCACTAAAATTATAGTATAACTAAAATTTAGTATAAATAAATAAATGTTTCAGAATAACAAAATCTCTTACAGGCCACTCTTTATTTCACTACACCAGGGATCTTTCTGACCTTTTCTTGTTTTGACAGCAGTGACTTTAAACTTCTCATATGGAGGAATCACCACCTCTTTATAATGAAGAAGTTTAGAGTATTTTGACTCATCCGCACCTTTACAAATGTGGATTTGAAAACAAGATACATTTTTCAAAACCCATCGTTTTTTTACGATCAAGAGAGGATAATGCAAATGAGCCAAAGCAAACCTCTTTGTTCAGAACATGCTTTTTAAATTCAGCTTTGGTACCATGAAAAGTTGAATAACATTTCTTTTGAGTTTTCTAAAGAAAGTGAAGTGAATACCATTTGTATCTCATTTGCACTGTTTTTTTTACAACTTTTTTTTTTACCACGAGTGTCAGGATTAAAATGCTACATTACATTACAATACATTACTATCACTGTACACATAAATAGCAGTTTATCATTTTGCAGTTTATCATTTTGCTTTTTGGCAGATTCTTTCCCTTTATTCCAAGCAATTTCAAAATCATTTGAGTTGTTAATTTCCTTCTTTAGATATTTTGTCTCTACTAGGTTTGCCATTTTCTCTCTACAACCCTCATATTGGCCATCAACTGAATTCAATGCCATATCCAGAGTGAGAGTCTGGTGTGTATGTTGTTTCACACAGGGCAGTTTCTGTCATGTCAGTACCAGAAAACAGGTTTGACTTGATGAGCAGATTGTGATCAAACGTGAATCTGCAAGAGATACAAATCTTCATCAGTCAATTCATTCTTTATGCCAAGTCACACATCAATAAATACAGTGTATCTTTAACAAACATTTAGATCTGAAGCATAAATGCAACTGCATGCAGCAAATAGCTGACATGCACACTGGTTCTCTTATTAGTCATAAATCTGTAACAGTCTAGGCTGCTTTGATATTATTGCTGTTCAGATGTCACGATAGAGAGCAGCCTACATTTCTATCCATCTTTTTCTTTACATAAGAGTGAGGGTGGCCATTTGTAAATTTTATGGCTCTGGCTTTTGGTCTTATCTTATCTCATCTCGTCTAGCTATTTTTAGCCGAATGAAACAGCTAATTTTCCTCCTTTATAGTGGTGGGCACTTTCGAAACACTACTTTGTGAAGCTTTGAAACTTTTGAGAATTAATTGTTTGAAAAACATTGGTTCGGAGTGCATCAAACTGCCGTCAAAAAGTCACGTGATTTCAGTAAAAATCGCCCCCCATCACTTTCATTTATTTAGAGACATTTTTAACCTGACATTTGTGTAATTAAAAGGAAGAGAAGTAGTCTCTTACTGGCCTCTAAATACAAGCTCTTCATAAAATAAACAAAAAAAGCCCTGCAAATTAATATATTATACATAGCTATAGTTAAATATAGTTAGCGCTTCGAAACAGTGAATCATTTTGCAAAGCAATTGGCTCGACTGATTTGATGCTTCGAAAAGGTTTGTCTCACTCATCACTACTACTGTATATTGCAAATGTATGTGTGTTACCATATTATTCTAATGTATTATCAATTATGAGCACACTGGTTTGTGGTGCAAACAGTTTTAACATCTAGTGCACATTGTTATTTTTCTTGTTAATTCCCTATAGCAGATTATGAACCGCAACACGTTCTCATTCCCAACCCATCACGTACTGACGCTTGGTCAGGACCCTTTGGCGTCATTTTGACGCTTAAGGTACCCCTAGCGTCACTTTTGGACGTGCAGGATCCTCCAAGGATTTCAGTTGTTTGCCTTAATTTAATGGTTTGCATGCATTTGTAAAACAAGATACTAATACTTTTATATACATTTATACTTTCATTGGAGCACCTAAACCCAACCTTACCCCAAACTTACCCACTTCTGAACAATATAAAACACGTAACAGGCAAATATAAGTACAGTAATAAGTATTTATTGCAGAAACTGACCATAAACAAGCAGTATAAATGCATTTCAAACAAGTCGTGTTGCATTCCAGGTCTTCTAAAGCCATACGATATCTTTATGTGGAGAAGAGTGTAAAACATAAGGTTTTATTAGCTGAAAATGATACTGCTCCGTTAATGCCCTTACATCTCATTCAAAAAGATACTCCCGAACATGTTTTAAAATTTATTTACGCACAAACAGACTGCTTTATTTGTCGAAAAATGATGCTAAAGGGTTCTGACCAAGCGTCAATATGTGACGAGTTGGGAGTGAGAATGTGTTGAACCTGAAGTCCCACCTATAGGCTTACTTCCGCATTGAAGAAAAAGGCACTAGGCCTGCGTCCCAGTGTGCATACCATCTACCCTAAATTCTATGTGATACTAGTAAATTTCAATACTATTTAGGGCAGATAGGGAGGATAGTATGCACATTGGCACGCAGGGTAGATGACAGTAGTGGCACCTAACCTTGAGGAAGAAGCTTTTCTGTCAGTTTTGTAACAGTTTCTTCACAGAGATAAGAAACTGGACATCAGTGTTAAGAATACATTTCCCATAATGTTTTGGTGAAGGAGTTTGCTCTGAGGAAAGGAAATGATTGAAAGCATGGAAAGTATGGAATCCCTGTAAAGCACTGTTCAAAAACACAACACACCTGAACAAGCTAATCAATGTCTTTAAGATCACCAGAAAGCTACAGGCAGGTGTGTTTGATTGGACACCCCTGACTTAAGTAAACAGTTTGTCGTTAGTCGTCATTGTTAAATACAAGGAAGAAAAAAAAACAGCACCTTCAGGTGATTTTGGTAGCCTGATAACCAAATTTTGTGGTATTTGCTGTGAAATGTGCTGATGACATTTATAATGGGGTTCTTGTGAGAATGGGTTTGACACTTTGTTAGAGTAAAAGTGGAAAAAGGTTATGTGTCCGTAGGCTATTATGTGTAAGAGGTAAAAGACTACCTTATTATAAAATTTTAATTCATTTCAGTAAATGCTTACACGTTCTGACCAGTAGATGGCAATGATGACAAAACACCAAAGTCTTTGAAAGAGGTAATTTCCTTTTTTTTTTTTCATTAATAACAAGGGTAAGGACTTAGTAAAATACTACATATGATTTATCCAGTATAAAGCATGTTTTAGATTTAATATAAACATTTCATATACCTGTGAATTTTGAAATTTAAATAATTAATGAAAATAAAGGATTTGAGAGACTGACCCTAAATTTTGTCAGATGATTTTTCAGTGCCAAACTCTGGATGCATCAGTGTATTTTTATGTTTTTGTAAATTACACAAAAATGTATGTAAAATTACAGAAATAATGGTAATGATAATTTATGAAATCACCACCAGATGGTGCAAATGGACAGAACACTTTTGCTCACACTGTAAAACAATCCTCTGTATTCATGTTTGTAATATTCATGTCAGTATTCATGTCTATAATATTCACATGCCAAAGACCACATACTTATAACATTAATGTGAAAATAAAAAAAATACAAAAAATAAAATAAAAATGATTTAAGTTTCAACATTAACATTAAACAGCATGTATTTGCCTTCTACAACCATGGCTGCTAGAAATTAACTGTTCAATTTCAGTTGTCAGCAAATATGATGCATGTAAAAAAAATGTTTCACATAGTCCTAAGACACAGTGATTAAGTAAACTTTTAATTTAACAAATTGAATACTTTATGCTGGCAGTTATTAGCAATTTTATTTATGTATCCTCAGTTTATTGTTATTTCTTCTTTTTTATGCGAAGCACTTTGAATTACCTTTGTGTATGCTATGTGAATAAGCTTACCTTGCCTTACCTCAAACAGCAAAAAAAAAAAAAAAAAAAAAAAAAAAAAGTATAATAATAATTTAACAGTACTTTTTGCTGAGACTTCAGTCTAAGTAACTGTGTTTAAGTAATGCATCTGTTTGTGGTGATGACGTGAAGAAATTGCATTAAAAAAAATGAACAATCCAGTATAACAGCAGTTGTGTGATTCGTTGTCAAGTGCCAAAATAAGTTTATATTTAATTGCTACAATTAATAAATGCTTTTATTGACACAGTGTTCTAATTTGTCTTGTTTTTTTTTATTAGATCAGATCATATGTAAAACTGTCGCATGGTCATGTTACAATGTGCCCCTTACATGTTGTATCGGACCTACAAAGCATGTTTTTAACTTTCACAAAAATGTGTTTGTTTAAAAAACAAGGGTATTCACACAAATTGGGAAAGATTAAATTAATTTTCAAGTTCTTTTCTTCAGTCTCTGAGAAATGGTATGAAACTGTCCCCTGAATATCTGCTTTGCATGACAGGCAATTCAAGGTTGAGAAACAACAAGAAACATGCAGAATCATCCAGTTAAGTTAGCAGGTAAACACTTTGCAAAATAAGGTTAAAATGAGTAAAATATTAAGGAAAGCAACACAGTTTCCACTGTTACACAAAGCACAGTTCATACCATTACAGAAAGCATCACGGCTTCTACTGTCACAAAATCCACAGTTCAGGTAACTTTTTTTTCCAGAGCTTTTCACCATATACACAGTGTCACACCAGAGATCAGGCTGATCTGTTCTGTTTTTGACAGCAGTGACTTTAAATGTCTCATATGGAGGAATCAGCACCTCTTCCTGTTCAGGATACTTTGAATAATTTGCTATGTAGACACCTTCACAAGTGTAGATTTCAAAACAAGATGTATTTCCAAAATCTTTTGTTACATTACGATTAAGGGAAGAAGATGTAAATTGGCCGAAACGAATCTCGTTGTTCAGAACATTTTTAACAAATGTAACATTTGTACCTCGATATGTTACATTAAAGCATGCTTTTTGTTTTAGTTTCAGAATCTTTATAGCATCTGTTAACAAAAAGTGAAGTGAATACCATTTGAATGACTTGTTTGCGTAGTCTTGTTTACTACTACGGACATCTTCATTGAATTTGCCATATACATCATAAGCGCTGTTAGTGTACACGTAAATGGCGATTGAATGATTCCTTGTCAAGTTAACTTCTGGTGATTTGGATTTATTTTCACCTTCTTGCCAAGCCTCTTTAAAAACAGACGACTTATTGAGTTCATCCTGTAGATAATCTGTCTCCACCTTGTTTGTCATGTTCTCTCTACAACCCTCATATTGGTCATCAACAGAGTTCAGTGCCATATCCAATGGAAATTCAACAGCAGCTCTGTGATCCTGCAGCAACAGGAATCATAATGATCAGTCATCAGTATTCATGTCTGTAATATTCATACTAGAACACAAGCTTACCTGTCCTAGAGCAGGTGAAATGAGAAGAAGAGCTTCAATTATCAGCAGCATCTTGATTCAGTCAAATCCCTCAGATGCTGAAAGATGACAAGAAACAATAGGGTTAGTTCCCAAAATAATGCAGTTGCTACATTTCTATCTCCCAATGAACCATCAGTCCTAGTAGACATCATAACAGAGAATGGGTGGAACATTAACATTTATGGCTGTGAGTGTACAGTGTCCCTAAGTGGAAGGAAGTGATAGTCAACTTCCTTTTGTTCTTTGTTGTATATTGCTGGAGTAATTAAGAACTTAACAGTTAGCACTTTAGCAAGCTGCTCCACCAGTTTGGCGTAGTAGGGAGGGTCTGCTTCAGAGTTCCCCACAGACTGAGTAGGAGCTGATTTGCACTGTTCATTTCTCTAACATACTTTTTGTTTTTCCTACACTCTTTTATCCAGTGTCCTGGATTGCAACAGTAATGACAATTGCCCCCTTTAGGACATTCACATTCTTGTCGGTTTGCTGTGTTTACTTTAAAGGATGCTGCTGCAATCTTTACTCTTGCCTTGACAACAGAGTCTCTTTCCGAAGTAGCTAACCTGTCCTGCTTTGGCAGAACCTGATTTCACCAAGTACGACATGTTCCTGGATCAACATCTTTGTTGACCCTGGAACAACATTGTGATTAACCAATCAGATTTTAAAAAAACAGTTTATAGTTTTTGTGAAGTTTAGGCTTACAGTCATGTTTGGTGCTTGTACATCAGTGTCATTTACATATACTTTCCTCTGATTTTAGGGATTACTCATGGGTGAGGTTAGGTTTAAGTGTAGGGATGTGGTCAAGATTAAATTTTTGGATTAAAATCTTGTTCCAGGGTCAACAAAATATGTTGACCCAGGAACACATCTAACTCAGCAAAATCAGGACGTGCCCTGCTTTGTTGGGTTTTACTGGACCATGTAATCTAAGAAAGGCAGTGCATTTCTATATTCTGATAAAAGGTCATCAATACATGTACAAACTAGTGGTCCTTCATCATCCAGTACCTTCTCTAGAGTGTCAGCTTTTCCACTGTATGCTGCAGCTGACTGACAAAACTTTTCAGTGTACTCACAGTTTCACCTTTCTTCTGCATACAACTAGCGACCTTTGACCAATCCACTTTTGGTCCAGCAATGTTTTTTAAATCTCTCAGAACACCCACTCTCAATTCATCTTTACTAGCATGTTAAAACTCTGAATTATTTACAGCATTTCAAAATCAATGAATTCAGACTGAATTCTGGGTTACTTCAGATAGAGACATATCATAGAGCCGCATCTTCTTAGACAGCTCTTCCTAAATTCGGAAACATTTTCCACTAATGGCAAGCTCTCAGCAAGTTGTTCTATGGCTTCAGGGCTTAAGGTTGTACTGACCGCTTGTATGGGGGTTGCCGATGGAACCGTGTCAACCCCTTCTGCCCTAGCATTTAGTTTTGCTCCACACGCTTCAAATGCATTTACATTTTCATCTATTAATCCAGTATTGCTATTGTCGTCTCATCTACAAAAAGACTGTAAGTCAGGATAGTTTTTATCTGGCTGTTGGTCTTTTGAATCACTTTTTAGTGAGACAGGACACTACCCTGGTGAAAAAAACCAGCATATGCTGGTAGGTATGTTTTGATGCTGGGATGCTGGTTAGGTATGTTTTGACACTGGTTTAAGGTGGTCCTTAGCTGGTTTATGCTTGTCATGTTGCTGGTCAAGGACCAGCATAAACCAGCAAAGGACCATCATAAACCAGCATCAAAACATACCTAACCAGCATCCCAGCATCAAAACATGCCTACCAGCATATGCTGTTTTTTTCACCAGGGTATAGTTTAAAGTTGTTTGTTTGTTCTTTTCATTTAGCAATACACTGGGCTTGTTCTTATGCTAAGGATAAGTTAAATTCTCTGTGGCAGCAGATAATGCTTTTAATGTTTTTCTTTCTGATACATGCCCCAAGTACATTTTTGCATTCTTCAGTTGACCATACTTTTTCTGGATCAGTATTTTGGATACAATATTTCTTTGTTAAATGCAGTCTGACTGACTCTCACTGTCACTACTGAGTCCATTTGCTCTCATAACAATGATTTGAACAATGATTTGTCTGTCCATGAAGGGAAAGCAAGTCCACGTTTCTCAGTCAATGGAATCAGCTGAGCATTCCTTCTTAACATTTTGTAATGTCTCTCTGACACAACAGGATACTTCTAATACCTCCCTTGCAAGCAGAGGATAAATTTGTTAACAGAAGACAACTGTTGTTGACAAACATGCCGGCACGTTTTCTGGCAGTTTTTATGATAACCCCTAAAAGAAACTTCAATTACTCCCATAATATACACATAACAACAACAAAATGTTGTGCTTTTGTAAAATAAAAAAAACAAACAGGGTGCCCTCTCTGCCACCTCGGTCTCTGTGATCTTCATTTTAGAAATGCGTCACAAAAATGAACTGAAACTCAGCGAATACTCAACATACACATGAGAGATATATCTAGAGAAACCTTGACATCTATTTTTAAAGTAAGTCAGTCAGTGAAATAAAGTAATCCATATGAAACCAACGCGATGTCCATTCTTTCCCGTCTGACTTCATTGTCTTTAATGTGATCACACCCACAAGCCACTTTCACTTTTGATATTACACATCTTTTATTAGCCTACTTGCATTAACTGTTATTGTGTTACTGTGACATAACTTGTATGGGATCGCAGGACACTAACATGGGGTTAGCTGTAGCATACATGGTGTAAATATTTCCACACAAGCTAGTGTAGCATGTTTTAAAATAAGTATTATTTTGTGATTCCACTTGCCATGACCATATTTGGGGTTTCCTGCCGCCATACTGGCAGATATTTTTGACCATATTTGGGGGGTTTGCACACTTTGGGCAAATTCTAAACGGAAGTGAGCATCCCTATGCCCTATACTCCCTTTGAAAGACAGAGCCCTTTGAAGTGTGTTCTTTTAAGGGAGGAGGGCATTTCTGTCTCATATAAGTATTTGGAACTCCATTGGTGAATGACTGAGCAAATGTTACCTTGACAACGCTGCGCGTGGATGCAGCATTTAACACTCCATCGGTTATAGTAAATAAATATTTCTTCTCATTATTATTATTTTATTTGAATATTCTCTAACTGTGCTGTAATTCAGTAAGGGCCATATTTTTAATGTAACAGATGAATTCATATGATATATATGTATGACTGTGATCTAAAGCCCTAATGTGACATGTAGATGCTTCGCTGATTAATTTTCTTTACTTAAGCATTTTTTTTAATGTCTGTAAATTTCTCTTTTTCACAGCATGTGCATCGCTGGCACACAATATGCAGAATTCAACATTTGAAGTGGATCAACACCTTTCATCAAAGTTATCCTAAAACCAAAACAATACCCGTTCTTGTCTTTGGACAACTTGTGGTGTATGCTGCATGCTGCACGAGTCCTCACATATATATATACAGAAACAGGACTGGACAGCTAGTTGTCTGTCATGTCATTCAGTGCAAGAGAGCCACTCTGCTCCACAAACATGCATCTACCATGTGCTGCGTGCTTTCATGTGTGGTTTCGGTAACTTACAGTGATAGAGAAATGAGCTGAGTGTTACCTGAAAGTTTTATATCCAGTTTCCACCAGAGTTCCTCCCGGCAGTTTTGTGCTCTGTCCGCAACTTAAATGATCCACTCTTCACCCAAATATAAAAGCTACTGTTGGTTAATGAAGGTTTGATGGATGAACTCACGGCTTGATTGGACTCTTGTCATGTAAGAAAGTGATAAGACTTTAAGTTTTATGGACGTTGCCATCTTTGATTATTACTTTGGTCTCTGTTGCTATGGTTACTGATAAGGAATCCAGGCTTGACTCCCACTGCACGTTCATACAGACAGTTTTCGAAACGCTTCTGTAACCTGCTGTATGAACGGGACATTTCGAGACTCAGACATGTAAGTAAATGCGGTTGTCGATCCCAAAAACTGAAAGTATGAACGTAGCCAATGACACAATCAAACATGAGGGAAAATTAGGTCACAGAGTACATAGGGAATGAAAACACAATAAATAGTCCTGGGGTGTGACAGTTACTCTCCTCACATTCTTTGTTACCAGCTTCACAGACTGCAGACATTGCAGACATGATTGACTGATGGCTCATTATGGGAAGCTCTTTGTCTCTCAGGTGTGAATCACTAAATATTTTCACTCCTTCGCCTACAGGCATTTCGATCACAAAACATGTTTTACAAATGTTAAATCAACATATTGTTTCCTGTAAAGAATGATTTTCACATCATTTTGTGGCAAAAATTCTAGTCGACGACATCCTGTTCAGGGCCGGCGTTTCTGTATGGCAGTTGCCATACCCTAGCCCAGTCAGGTGTGCCATAGAAAATTATCCAAACTTCATATCTCTATTACATTTCATTATTATTATTTTAACTCAATTCTATTGGTCTTCCTTATGTCTGTTTGAGAGTTTCACAAATATTTAACCATTGAAAAGCATTCAAAAAAGCTTGTCACTAAACCCTGTAACGCCATTGGATCTTCAAACTATCAGTGAAACCCTGTAACTTCACCCCGCGTTCATTCAGAAAGAAGCGCAGCACACAGCCTGATGACAGCTCTCTGCTTGTTCGCAATGCAAGGGTAAATAAAGAGCTGATGTTTGAATAAGTACAGTGCTTGCTTTATTCAAACACTACGTAAAGGCTATTTTTTGTGTGTGTGTGTGTGTTTGAAGAGCGGAGTAGAGTCTTAACGTTTGCCATCTTTATAGCCAATATACTTTTATACGTTTCAAATATCATGTGCATAAAACACTTTATTGTTTATATCATGAGATTTTGCCCAGTGTATGAAACAACAAGAAAAACTAAGTGCCCATACAGCTACAATAAAAGTATACTAATACAGTGCACTTGACAGCCATTCTAATGATAGACAAAACGCAGATCTCCGTCATTCGCTGGTCAAAAATATTATTAACTCCATTTGAGCTTGATTTTCATTCATCTTCAAAATGTTAAGTGCAAGGGTCTGATAAAGCCACAATACCAACTCTGACGTTGATGTTTAATTATTGGAGAAAAAAAAAAAAATCTCTTTCTATCCCTTTACACCACTGCCATTCCCTGTGGTTTTGTGAAACGCTGCCACTGATCCTGTTCTTAAAATTTTTGTGAACAAATGTTCTGTATGTATTTTAGGGCTTTATTTCAGTGACTAGTTTTTAGGTTTTTACTAACCACGCATAAACATTGTTTTCTCAAAAACACAAACATGTACAGTACATTCATGCTACTGACATATGTGACCCTGGACCACAAAACCAGTCATAAGGGTCAATTTTTCAAAATTGAGATTTATACTTCATCTGAAAGCTGAACAATTAAGCTTTCCATTGATGTGTGGTTTGTTAAGACAGGACAATATTTGGTCAAGATACAACTATTTGAAAACCTGGAATTTGATGGTGCAAAAAAATCTAAATATTGAGAAAACTGCCTTTAAAGTTGTCCAAATAAAGTTCTTAACAAAGTATATTACTAATCAAAAATTAAGTTTTGATATAATCAAAATATCTTAATGGAACATGATCTTTACTTAATTTCCTAATGATTTTTGCCATAAAATAAAAATCTAGAATTTTGACCCATACAATGTTTTTTGGCTATTGCTACAAATATACCCCAGCGACTTAAGACTGATTTTGTGGTCCAGGGTCACATATTATTGTAGCCCAGTTTGTGCTGAATACAGTGTTATCAGACTTTCCCCATTAATGTTTTTAAGATACTGAAAAAAACACACATGTCAGGGCATGTCAAACCTTCTCCAGTACCTCCAATCCCCCTTATACCCCAGAGGGTTAACCTTCCCTGGCAAAGCAGAGGATACACCAATAACACCTCTGACAAAGCAGAGGATAACCTAGTTAGCACACATAATGTATTCAACCTTTCCTGACAACACAGAGGATAACCAACTTGCTTACACGCTGTAATAGTTGTTAACCTTCTCTGACTACACAGATGATGATAATAAACCTTCCCTGGCAAAGCAGATGATAATTAGTCTGTTAACCAAACCCTGCAGCTGTTTCTTAACACTTCTCTGGCAGTGGAAAGGATAACCATATGTACTGGTCTGTAGTGGATCTTTGAATAGAGTAAGACTCACCAAATTGTTGTTGAGCTGAAAAAAAGGTTCTGGAATTTAGTCTGACTGATGATGGAGTAATGTCTGGCAAGAAGCTCTATCCGGGTCACGGCATCAAAACTGTTGGAAATTCAGAAGCAAAGACAATTTTATCTGTAAACAAATCCAGAAAAGCCAGGGATCAACAGTAGTCATCAAACCAACAGATCAGGAATGTGGCTTTTTTATGATATATGTTTTTTTTTTTTTTCTGGGTGTGTGCATGTGTGACATAAGGTCTTAGTTACATCAAGGAAAACAGGATTCCAACCAGCATCACTGACATGAGAGGCGCGTGCACTAGTGAACCACCCTGCTCTGAGTTTCTTCACAAACCCAGTCACATATAGAAAACTAAAAGAAATGTACAGAAATCCTACCAGTGATACAGAGAAAAACCTTTCTGTTTGGATCAAAATAACTAGATTAACATTTTTAAGGCCTACAAAATTAAACTGCCTCTTTGATATTGTATGCAAAAGTACTTGGACTTATTGTTGCTTCACTTTTGGAGTGTTAGTTTTATTTAATTTTGATTCATATAAAATATTTACTTCCAGAACAAAAATTTCCAGATTATTTCCTTTTCATCCAAGAAGTTCATACTCGCGGGGCACCACAGAAGTCCTCTACGTGGAAACAAATTCTGATATGCTTTCCTCAAAAAAACATTTTTTTTTATGACTGAAGAAAGAAAGACATGATCATCTTGGATGACAAGGGAGTGAGCATCAGGGTTATGAACTTCATCGTTTTCTGTATGTCTGCCTGTTCCAGTGTACCCTTATATGATTTTGTTCCTGTACAGTTTAAGCTTGTTAGTTTATTTGCTCATTAGCCATTATTAGTTAACTCCCATCACCTGTTTGCCCCTCGTCAGCTGCCTTTCCTTTCTGTTCAGTTTACGTTTGGTTATTGTTTAGAGTCACATGTGTTTATGTTAACAGGAGTTATTACCTTTCATGTATCATGTAGATTACAATTAAAGACATTTTGTGAATTACCTTCATCTTTATTGCCTTCCATGGTGGAACTGTGACAGTGAGTACATTATCTGTCATTTTTTGTTCTGGACGCAACCGGTAGTTTTCAGATACCAATGGTTGTGGCTAAACAATGTAACACTTTAGAATAATGGTCCACTGTTGACAAGTAACTATGCAGGAAGTAATAGGTAGTATTACATTAACACTGAGCTTAATAGTACTAACTTATATGGCAACGTGATCTCATGATAAAGCATATGTATTTTACGTAAAATGTTGTTCTACAAAACGTACATTTACTTACATTTTTCCAGACACTAAATGTCATGAATCCTGTCTGATCTGCCACCACCAAAGGTCGCCTGTGCATCTTACTGACATTTCACATTACACACACAATTGCACCACACCCCAGACTACGTTCCCTATCATCCATTGCGCTGATTACACGCACACAGCGGTATCCAATCAGACACTCTATATAAGCCTTGGAATTCCTCTTGCTATAGTGGGGGCTATAGTGACTGCTCAGCCCCCCTAAAAAAATTGCTATCAGCTCCATAAACTGTACACTAATTTTTTATTGCCTCAGTCCCCTTTAAATTTCATATGAAAATGGTGGCAGACTTCAGCTCCTCCCCGTATTTCTGCAGCGCAGAGCGAGAAACAGAGGACAAGGTGTGTGTTTATTGATAGATTGTTATAATATCTGCATCTGTGCAGTTCTTTGTCATAAATGCACTTTACAAAATATCATGGGGGAGCACATATGAACGCATACTTTATAAAACTATCATGTTGCCATTTTCATTTGAAAATGTAACTCTTAATATAATACATGTTACAGTGCATGTGGCAAAGAGGTTCGTATACTTGTTTTAAAGAAAGCGTTGTACTAGAAATGCAACAGTAAAATTTTGTGTTTGTAACTAATATAAACAGGTGTGTGTGTGAGATCAGGAAGACTTGTATTTGGCTTATTCAGTTCTCAAATGTTATACCTATCCAGGCAATACAGTGGAATACTGCAATAAGT
Source organism: Labeo rohita (assembly GCF_022985175.1). Lineage (NCBI taxonomy): Eukaryota > Metazoa > Chordata > Actinopteri > Cypriniformes > Cyprinidae > Labeo > Labeo rohita. The sequence continues at coordinate 1,045,382 of NC_066871.1, forward strand.
TTATTAAACCACCCTAGTCAATATACTGTATATATCTCCTCACTGGGGGCTGAGCCCCCCTAAATGAAAAACCTAGAATCGCCCCTGGCACTCTCCTAGTGTTAGCAACCGTACGGAGCCTTTCCTAAGTTATCTAATCATTCGAGTCCTGTTTCCACACCTTGTTATCTCATCTTGTCTGTTTTGCTGCCTGTCTTGAAAACTCTTGCTTGTGTATCGGATCACCCTTTTTCCTAGCCCCTTGGATTACATTCGCCATTGATCGACCCTCGCCTGTGTCACGGATTACTCTTGTGTTTTGTCCTTACACCTGTTTGCCCTTGTTCGACCCTGCCTGCTGTTTTCACCCTGTCTCATCTAAATAAAGCTTTGCATATGGATCCACCCGCTTCATGCGTCTCTCACTCCATTACATTAAAACGTACAATACTTACGTTTTTACAGCATCTAAACATACAAATTATTACGTATTTATAGCATTTAAACGTACACAGTAAAATCCCCAGTGTTAAAGCAACACTGTTTCAGAGTGTATTTGGTCCCACTTCAAATAGTGTTAAAGTCACCAGCTCCACTCATTACTAAACAGATTGACAGAAGCTCTTATTGAGAATTATCAGAGGTTTAAATGTTGATGATTTATTGGTTAAAAACGATGCCACCATCATGGAGATCAAGGCTTGCTTTAGTTGAGCTCTTCACCCTTGATTTGCTGTTTTAGATTCAGCTCAGTTCTTTACATTGAACATGTAACTGGTACTACATGGTAAGATGTTCATTGTGGCCCAAACAGATTACATTGAAAGTTCTTTTTTTTATATTTTGATGTTGCGCATCTAATTCTGTGAAGCTACAGTATGAGAACAATATGTTGCAGTAGTCAATTATCATGAATAATTTTAAATTTATGCCCATACTTGTTTATTGTTCACTGTATTAAACATACACACAAAGACATCAAGAATCAGCATATGAATCTCAAAAATGGTGACAATCATCAAAATGTTTCACACTGCAATGCATGCTGGGTAACACCATAGTACAAAACTCCCATCATGCTCTGCAGTATGACTATTTATTGTCACCACTGTTGTGGATCATACAATAATTGTTCATGTCTTAAAGCTTGAGCTAAAACTCTCAATCGTCTAAGTATTAAGGGGCCATATGTTTAAAATTTAGTTTATTTAGTTTATAAATTTAGTGTTTGTTTTTAGCTGTTTTGTAGTGATGTAGATGAATCTAAATCAACAAACCAAATAGAAAAAAAACACTTTGTGAAGATGAGCCAAATGCTTTACAAGCAAGAAGTGTAATCTGCTACATCAAGCATTTGATTCAGTGCAAGTGCTTCCAGTGAAACACTATTGCAATCACTTAAAGGGGTCATCCGATGCCCATTTTCCACAAGTTGATGTGATTCTTTAGGGTCTTAACGAAAAGTCTCTAATATACTCTTTTAAGGAAAGGTGATCACAAAGATTCATAAAAAAAACCTTTATACTCACCTCTGCTGTAAGTGAAGCTGGATCATGAATGATTCGCGTGAACATAGATGGATATATGTAGATCGGGAGGCCCATTATTTTCACAAACAAACATAATCTACTGCATCTTCAGCAGCTCAGATGTCGGGAGTAAATGACGACCACTATGTTCATTATTACATCCAGCAACAGAACACCTGAATTGCTTAATCTGAGATATTCTTGTCTAACTTACATCCCTGCTCCGGCATGGAAACAATGGAGGTCGGGCTGTTACAGCTGATCTGAGGTAAGACGCTCATGTCAATCAACTATCGTGGGAGCGGCCTCACATCACACCGACAGTAAATTTGGTTATGCTAGCATTTGTGGAAAAATATTTAAACGACGTGTGTTACAACTAACCCCGCGTTAGTTTGTGCCCCCTAAATTAGTTAGCAGATAAGCGTTTTGAAAAAAAAAAATGTTACAATTGATAAAATATTAAAAACACTGACACAGTTTCCACTGTTAAAACAGTTCAGGTCACTTCTTTTTCATGAGCTTTTCAACACATACACCGTCACACCAGAAGCCTTTCTGATCTTTACTTGTCTCGACATCAGTGACTTTAAACTTTAGTTTAGTTAGACTTTAGACTAGTATTGGCAATTAATTTTAGTAATTAAAGTTTAGCAGACTTAAAAGATCACTTCCAGAGCGCAGGCCGAAGAAAGATTTCTTAGTGATGCAGATATCTAGTGACAAAATTAAAGCATGCTGAGATTAATTAGATAGTAAAAGAATGCAAATAAAAGCAAAAATTAAGCAGTCATGCCTTTTTACTCCATAAATGTACACAAGTTGTATTTACATTATATTTGAAAGCACTAGACTGAATAATAAATGTGTTGTGACATTTACTTTGAAAATAAATATAATTTGTTTATATTAGGCATGGTTGTCTTTTATCTTATTTAACCATAATCATGATACTATAACTGTCGTGTTAACTTTCCCGCGAACATACGCACATAAATCATAACTGGGACTAAAGAAATTAAATAATTATGGTGGAGCCTCAACACTCGATTAGCGGTGTTGCGCATTATAGCCATTCCCGCTGCCGCTGAAATGAATGACCGCTTAGGGAGTGCCTCTTGATCGCTTTCTGTAGCCTAGCTATATATTTATAAGTTTTAATGTTTTATTTTTAATTTTATTAGTTTTAAATCACTGCAGAGTTCAAGAAGAGACAATGGCATTTAACAGTTCTTATGTTCTTTTCATTTATGAAGAATTATAAGCGTGTATTTTATGTATATTTGTTCAGCCTGGCAGATTGTTCACAAGCGTAGCAAAAGTTTATATATATATATATATATATATATATATATATATATATATATATATATATAATATATATATTATATATATATATAATAATGGATGTAAGGAAGGATTTTTTTTTTTTTTTTTTTTTTATTGCGCTGCTTGTCTATTTTTCTTCAAAGCTCCAACTTAGATGGCCTATTTTGGTTTGATTGCTTGTGTTACGTGAGAAAATAAAACATGTTAACTGATGCAGTAGCCTAGTTTTAATGCAGGTGCAGTTCAGGTCGCGGTCTTTGTCAAACGGGTCGGGTACAGAATTAGTGCTGCTGTCGGATAACGGTCGGGTGTTTTGTTAACCAGGCTATTGCGGCTGCTGGTTTAACACGCGGGCACCATGGAGGACTCTGCTTTCCGTCTCTCGATCAGATAATCTACAGTAAAACTCTTTTCAAAGTGTACACACATGAAAGAAACATGTGTCACACCAGAGATTTTTTTTACAGTGCAAAAAATTCCACCTCCGATGTAAATAATAAATACATATAAGCAAGAAGAAGAAGGATATAAAATATTTCTGATATATACTTGTCTTGACAGCAGTGACTTTAAATGTCTCATACGGAGGAATCAACACCTCTTGCTCAATAGGAAATATAGAATATTTTGTCACATCAGCACCTTCACAAGTGTAGATTTCAAAACAAGATTTAGTTCTAAAAACTTGTGCCACGTAATGATTAAGAGAGGAGGATGTAAATGAGCCAAAACGAATCTCTTTGTTCAGAATGTTCTTATCAAATGTAACATTTGTACCACGATAAGTCGAATAACACCTGTTTTGTGTTTTCTTCAGAATCTGTATCGCTTCTGTTAACAGAAAGTGAAGTGAATACCATTTGAATGTCCCTTCTTTGTATTTCTGTTTCTCACTACGAACAGCATTATTGAAATCACGATACATCATAAACCGTGAGTTTGTGTAAACATAAAATGCTAGTGAATGATGTTTTGACAAGTTATCTTCTGGTTTCCTGGCTTTGCGTACACCCTTTTCCCAAAGTTTTGCAAATTCACTTTCAGGCTGAGATCTTTCCTTCTTTAGATATTTTGTCTCCACCAGATTCATCATTTTCTCTGTACAACCTTCATATTGATCATCAACTGAATTCGGTGCCATATCCAATGAAAATGTCTGTTCTTCAACAGCAGCTCTGTGATCCTGCAGCAACAGGAATCATAATGATCAATCATCAGTATTCATGTCTGTAATATTCATACACAAGATTACCTGTTCTAGAGCAGCTAAAATGAGAAGAGCTTCAATGATCAGCCGCATCTCGATTCAGGCTCAAGTTCCTCAGATTATCTAGTAGAAAAACTGATGCTGAAAAGACAGAAGTTTCACAATGCTGGCTTGAAACATGGCTTAAAATATAATAATTTGAAAAAATATGTATTGTTATATTGACCTATTACTTTAACCCCAAACTTACCAGAGAATATTGTTGTCTCTTTTTGTCAGATTCTGTTTTTTCTTTACATTTTTCAGGAGTTCAGATGCAACGACAAGAGAGAAGATCAAAAAAGTCAGTCACTCACAGCCAGACGATTCATGTCAAGTCAAGATATTTTCCATTTGTGGTTTCACACCGGACAAACTCTGGAGTCGTCGCCAAATTTTTAAGATTTAAGATCATAACATAAACATAAAAACACAAAACTGAATTAAAACTAATGCATCAAGTTCATCTGATGCAACACGTTTGAAGGCCCAAAAAAAACAAAAAAAACTAAAAGTTCCTGTCTGTCTAAAATGAGTAATAGGGGCCTCAAGTAACCTACATATATTTAAAAAACATGCACTAACAAAACAATATGTTCAGTCGTCTTAATTAAACTGAGGAACGTTTTTCTGCACAATGCAAGTTCATGTAAAACAACTACAATAAGTCTGTTAAAACAAATAACACAAGCTTTGCTCTTCTGAACAAAGAAAACTACAAAAAGACAAGCTTACCTGTCCTAGAGCAGCTACAATGAGAAGAAAAGTTACAATGATCAGCAGCATCTTGATTTAGTCAAATCCCTCAGATGATCTAGTAGATCTAGTGAAGAGCAGATGCTGAAAAACAACCAGAAACACAGCAGCATTTCACAAATATCACACCTATCACCCCAGCAAAAATGTGTCTGACAATTAAACTGTGTTCACCAATGACTTTACCCCTGTCATATTTTGTGTTTTGATTTTGTTATTCTTCAGGATCTCAGGAGCAATGATGAGAGGAGAAGATCTGAAAATTCAGTCCCCCACAGCCGGCAAAATGAAAGCTGAGGAAGTTGGCTTTTTCATACTGGGAATATTTGTATGTGTCTGTTCTGTGTGTGTGCATGTATGTTAAGTAGTGATGTAGTTTTAGGCAGCATTTTTTCTTGCTTTGAGTATACTAGGATAATAAAATGATTTCATGCTCTGATGAAATTTGCATACTTTGATCACAAAAATGTATTATGACTGTAAATGACTGACAAAAATATTGTCATCAACTTGCAGACTACAAGCTGCCTTCAACAAAATCCACCTGCCTGGTCATGATGTGCAAGAAATGTTGATTCAGTGACTTATTCTTAGTTGTAAGGTTTCGGTCATGAGTCATTAATATTGAATCATGCAGTTTTAGTGGGGTATTTTCTGTACAAATTTTATTTTTACATTATTTATATTAATGTATATTGCTATTTATAGCTCTCTATATAAATGTATATTTATTTATTGTGCGTTTATTTATTGAGCTAGAATTGTAATTCATTTTATTGTGAATCCTGTTGAAATCAGCAGCTGTTGATGATGGTGCCCTCTTGTTGCCTGTGTGGGGACTACAGATAGAAAATGTTCAGCGATGTGATGCAAAAATAAGTGTACACAAAAATAAGAACTCACACTTACTCTCAACAGACTTTCACATATACTAAATCTATCATGACAATAATATTTGCACAGTGACCTTGAACTTTAACCTCACACTTACCCGATTTTTTTTTATTAGCTAAAAAAAAAACAATGGTTGACGTCATGGTCCATTTCTTTCAACTATAGAAAACTGAAGCTAAAATGTCCCAAGTATGGCCACTGTCAACTTGCACCAATGACATCATTTGTAGCTAGTCTGTCTTTCAAAGAGATGACTTCATTTCCTGCAAAATGATATTCAACTCATACCATCAAGTTCATTGGTGTGTTACATGCTTTGTTTGCTATTTGTCACATTCCTGAAGGCCATCTAAAATGTTCAAGGGTAAGTTTATGAATTTTTTTAAACAAAATCTAAAGTTGTTTATAAGAACATTCAAGTTAAAAATTACAATTCATAGCCAAAGTGAAATTTGAAAGAATTTGGTGAAAGTAAAAAGTTTGAGAGATTGACCCCAAATTAGGTCAGATGATTTTTCAGTGCCAAATTCCATAGCATGGTGCATAGTTTTGCCAATCAGGCAAAGAAAGCAGAAGAATAATAAGAAACCAGATATGACAGATGCCTACAACATGAGCACTTGGTCTCTAAAAAGTCATTTCAATCATTGTAAATTTAGCTCATCAGATTTGCCACATGACTGAGAAAATCTGATCTGTTTTTGGTTTCACAAAAAAAATTCTGAATGTCTGTCGATCTAAGTATCTGGCAGCCATATGTGGGGGGGGGGGGGAGTTTAATTTCCCAAAAATTGTTACATTGAGAAAAACTTTATAAGAAAATTAAAGTTTGTATAATAAGACCAGAACAAGACAATTCAACCAATGAAAACTAAGTATCAACAACATATTACAACAACAACAACAACAAGCAGTGTTGATATATGGGATAAGTGTACAGTGCTTTCAAAATGAATTTTGAGTAAATAAAAAACAAAAATTTTTTATAAGAAATATTGTACAATGTTTGTATAAAATGACTATTTACTACAAGGCAAAACTTTGTTCAGTATTGTTAATGTTTTGTGATGCAAAAAAACTGTTAAGAAAAATGCAAAAATAAATAAATAAATAAATAAATAATTAGAAAAACAAGCAGTGTTGATATATGGGATAAAACTATAAGGGTACTTTCAGTTTGTTTTACTTTGAATTGAGTAAATAAAACAATTAATCAGCACATTTTTTAGAATATTAAATATTGGCAATTTGTTGCATTTCATAAATCTTTGTTACGTGATGCATCTATGTTGTTTAAATGAAGAAAAATCAAAATTGAATTTCTGAAATGGCAGAGAAAAACCAGATAAGTCAAAAATCACTTGGCTTTTATTGTGTTGAAATTATCTTATTTCATTGAACTGTTGAAATACATATACTATATTGAACTGTGTGGAACTGATATTTATGAACACATATTCAAAACACTTTGCTCAGCTCAGTGCACAACATAGTATTTTTTTAAGGACTTTGTTGGTTTCTAAAATAGAGCACAGTTTAAGTTACTTTTTATCCCAGTGCTTTTCAAAATGTACACAGTGTCACACCAGGCACCTTTCCGACCTTTCTTTTTGACAGCAGTTACTTTAAACTTCTCATATGGAGGAATCAGCACCTCTTTCTCATGAGCAAGCTTAGAATATTTTGTCACATCAGCACCTTCACAAGTGTAGATTTCAAAACAAGATACATTTCCAAAAAATTTTGCTCTGTTAATATCAAGAGACGATGATGCAAATGAGCCAAAACGAACCTCTTGGTTCTTAACATTATATTTAAATTTAACTTTTGTACCACGATAAGTATAATAGCATTTATTTTGTGTTTTATTCAGAATCTGTATTGCATCTGTTAACAAAAAGTGAAGTGAATACCATTTGTATGTCTTGTTTTTGTAATTTTGTTTACCAGAACGAGTCTCCTTATTGAAGTCTTTAAATACTTGACTATCAGTGTACACATAAATGGCGATTGAATGATTCTTTGTCAAGTTATCTTCTGGTTTTATAAATTCTTTTTCACCTTTTTTCCAAGCTCTATTAAATGCATCTGAGTTATTGAGTTCCTTTTTTAGATATTTTGTCTCTCACAAGATTTGCCATTTTCTTTCTACAGCCCTCATATTGGTCATCAACTGAATTCAGTGCCATATCCAATGGATATATCTCTTCCTTCAACAGCAGCTCTGTGATCCTGCAGCAACAGGAATCATAATGATCAATCATCAGTATTCATGTCTGTAATATTCATACTAGAACACAATCTTACCTGTCCTAGAGCAGCTAAAATGAGAAGAAGAGCTTCAATGATCAGCAGCATCTTGATTCAGTCAAATCCCTCAGATGATCTAGTAGAATTAGTAAAGCACAGATGCTGAAACACAAGAAACACAACAGCTTTTCACAAATACTAAATATTTCACTATGTGTGTAGATTTGTGCAATGACCTTGACTTTGTACTTCAACCCCAAACTTACCTGAGAATGTTGTCTTTTTTGTCAGATTCTTCCTTGGTTTGTTGCTTTCAGGAACAGCAATGAGAAGAAGATCAGAAAAAAGCAGATGCTCACAGCCAGATGACAATGACTCTTCAGACTGAGATGAGGAGGTTAAAGTTGTCTTTTTATATCTCTAAGACATAGTGGCTGAAGTGTGATCTTGATGCTTTTACCCAAACTAAACTGTTTAGCTCATCATTATGCAGCACTTGTCAAAGTCTGTGTGGTTTCACACTGGACAAACTGTGAGTTGCTGACTAAAAAGTGTATAAAAAGCTTGCAAGTGTTTCACGCCACATCAGTGTGTTAATGGTTTGTTAATGGTTATTATTTAGCCTCTGTTTATCATTCAGGCATACTTTTTGACATTATCACTTTTTAAATGTTTTAAATGTAAAATATATAGGAATGTGTACATAAATCTGCACATTAACTGTGTTTATCATTATCTTTTTTTGCTTTTGTTGGTTTTGCCTCTTTTCATATAGGAATGTTTACATAAATCTTCCCTAGGAATGTACAGAGGATGCATCATGACTTGAATTTCATTAAAATGAATTTCAGAGAATAACCAGTGAGTGGTCACACTACACAAGTGCACTCAGGGCTTCATGTCAGTAAGTGCATTTCAAAAAAGGTGGGCCTGTCCAAATACCATAGAGGGTGGAGACTACTGAACAGACATTTAGAAGTTTATTTTAAATGCAAAGTATTGATAATTAAAATAAAGCTCTGTAAACACTTGTATTTTTATGAGTTGATTTCTTACCTTTTTATAATCTGAAGAACCTTCTTTCACCACAAAGAACCTTTTGTAAAACAGAAAGGTTCTTCAGACCTTAAAGATTCCTTATGGAACCATTTAAAGAAAAAAGCTTCTTCTATGACATCATAAAGCACTTTCATTTTTAAGAGTGCAGGTGGTCAAATGCAAAGAACACAAGTGCACGTATTTGAACAAGCCCATAGTTTTTGGTAAATCAGGGGAGTCCAGTTCTGTTACTGGACATTTACAGTAAAGTATCTACAAATTTTGGGTCTTCATATGTGACCCTGGACCACAAATCCATTATTAAGTACGGGTATATTTGTAATAATAGCCAAAAATACACTGTATGGGTTAAAATGATCGATTTTTGTTTTATGCCAAAAATCATTTGAATGTTAAGTAAAGACCTAATTTTTGATTAGTAATATGCATTGCTAAGAACTTCATTTAGACACTGTATTTTATTTCTTTGCTCTCAACTGGTAAAACTTACCTGTGTGTCCTTATGGGGAGTATTTCCTTGGCGCTCCACCAGTGTGGCATAGTTGTATTAAATTAATTTTGAGTCAAGGTCATTTTGACCTACTGCTGCCACACTAGAATATCCCTTTCATTGCTGTAACATTATCAACCAGACTGCCAAAGGGTTAAATGCATGTGCCCACTGTGCACTGTGTTTTCCTGATGCTACTGGGGCTTGGGCCCTTCATCACTGTTGCAGCTACTGTATATTCTGACTCTGAAACTTCTCAAATGCATTTCACAGACAACGTATCTCTGCCACTATTATCTCTTTGCTAAGTTGTTTGGCTGTTCCAAAAGTCCAGCTTCTCATGAAATAAACTATATGTCTGAACCCTTTTTGAATTAATTTCACTGAATCCCTGAACTTTTGTATACAGAGACGGCTGCCACTGCATCACCACACTCTCTGTTTAACTATGCATGTCTTTTTCTGTAATATATAATTATCTCAATGTTCAGAAATTATTACTTGAATTTTCCAGCATGCTTACCTGTCTGTCTAGTTGAAGAGTTCAGATGCAAAAGCCTCTAAGTCCATCTGACATTTTTCTTTAAAATAAGCATTTTACCAGGCTGCTATGTATAGATTTCTACCTAAGTACCAGCACTTCTGATTGGGCTAAGGCTGGGATTTAGTGAGTTTGAAGCAAAAGTATTTGATGGATGTATACTATGTGTCGAGTGCACTCACTCAGTATAATTATCTCATTTTTGACCCGAGGTGGCTTTTAGAGGGTTCTGCATTTGAACTCTTAAGTTGTTTTTTGAGTTGCATGTTTAGAGAGGGTTGTGTGATCTGCATTGTTTGTTTTTGCTGATTTTATTTTAATATTTATTCTCATGTGGGGGGTATCGGGGTATTATATATTATATATCGGTATTATGTATTATATATCGGGGTGTTTTTGAAGCTGCTACCACTGATCTGCACAAACTCACAGAGACTGTAACTTCATATGTCAGTTTCTGTGAAGATATAAGTATTCCTAGCAGAATCTATTTAACATATAACAACGATAAACCATGGTTTGCTAAAAAACTCAGACAGCTTCGCCAGGCCAAAGAGGATGCCTACAGGAATGTGGACAGAGTCTTGTATAATCAGGCCAGAAACACACTGAATAAGGAGATTAGAGCGGCTAAAAAGAACTATGCTAAAAGATTGGAAGATCAGTTCTCTTCAAATGACTCTGTTTCAGTGTGGAAAGGTCTGAAAGCCATTACAAACTACAAGACACCTTCACCTTGCTGAAGACCTGAATTAGTTTTATTGTAGGTTTGAAACCCCCCACACCCGTTCTGACCATCTCTTTTCACAACCTTTAACACCTCCAGCGCCCCCCTCCCTCCTACTCTTCAGATCAGTGAAGACGAGGAGCACCAGGTCTTCAGAAAGAACAAAAGAAGAAGGCCCAGACGGTGTGACACCAGCCTGTCTGAAAACCTGTGCTGATCAGCTGGCCCCCATTTTCTCACAGATATTTAACAGATCCCTGGAGCTGTGTGAAGTCCCATCCTGCTTCAAACGCTCCACCATCATCCCCATCCCAAAGAAACCCAAAATTACTGGACTTAATGACTACAGAACTGTTGCTTTAACGTCTGTGGTCATGAAGTCATTTGAAAAACTGGTTTTGGCCTATCTGAAGAACATCACCGGACCCTTACTGGACCCCCTGCAGTTTGCTTACCGAGCAAACAGGTCTGTGGATGATGCAGTAAACATGGGACTGCACTTCATCCTGCAACATCTAGACAAAACAGGGAATTATGTGAGGATCTTGTTCGTGGACTTCAGTTCGGCCTTCAACACTATCATTCCTACACTCCTTCAGACCAAACTAAACCAGCTCTCTGTTCCTAGCTCTATCTGTCAATGGATCACCAGCTTTCTGACAGATAGGCAACAGCTAGTGAGAATGGGTAAATTCACATCCCACAGCCGCACCACCAGCACAGGTGCTCCTCAGGGTTGCGTCCTCTCTCCACTGCTCTTCTCCCTGTACACCAATGACTGCACATCTAAAGACCCCTCTGTCAAGCTCCTGAAGTTTGCGGATGACACCACACTCATTGGCCTCATTAATGATGGAGATGAGTCTGCTTACAGACAGGAGGTTAAAGAGCTGTCTGTCTGGTGCAGTCACAACAACCTGGAGCTCAACACTCTCAAAACAGTAGAGATGACAGTGGACTTCAGGAGGAACCCCCCTGCTCTCCCCCCACTTATTATCATGAACAGCACTGTAACGTCAGTGTAAACATTCAGGTTCCTGGGCACTACAATTTCTCAGAACCTGAAGTGGGACAATCACATTGACCTGATTGTCAAAAAGGCCCAGCAGAGGTTGACCTTAGTAGACTACAGAGGATAGTCCGGTCTGCTGAGCGAATCATTGGTACAACCCTCCCTACCCTCCAAGATCTGTACTCATCCAGAGTGAGCAAAAGGGCTAGCAAAATCATTCTGGACCCCTCACACCCAGCCCACTTCCACTTCCCACTGTTGCCATCTGGTCGGCGCTACAGAGCACGGACTACCAAAACAGCCAGACATAGAAGAAGCTTCTTCCCTGAAGCCATCTACTTCATGAACAGTTAAATGTTCCCCCCACTGTGCAACAAAATGTGCAATACCACTATCCACACCTATATTTATTATAGATACGTTATCGCTTTAACATATCTTCCATACATTCAATTCCCTTGTATAATTTGTATATAGAATGTCTGTACTTACATTATATTGTGTATTGTCTTTCATATATTTATTCTAATCACTCGTTTATTTGTCTGTTGTTTGTGTCTTTTCATTTATTTATTCTAATCACTTGTTTATTTGCTATCTGTGTCTTGTCACTTGTGATGCTGTCTGTGCACTGGAAGCGTCTGTCACCAAGACAAATTCCTTGTGTGTGTAAGCACACTTGGCAATAAAGCTCTTTCTAATTCTTTCTGATTCTGATTCTGATTATATATCAATAAAAGATTTTAATTGAATGGATTATTGCTGCTTTTCTTACACACCAGTGCATTAACAAACTCACAAACATCAGTGTGTATTTAACAAATGTATTTTTTGCTAGTGATTAATTTAAATGTCTGAAACATTATTTTTATGTGGCTGAAAACACGTTGGAATTTAGCAGTTAAAGTGTAAATACACCTGTGATTGTCTGCATGGAATGGTTAAAATCAACAAGTTTTGGGGGGGTTGGAGTGGGTCAAATAGAATCTGGGGTGGTACAAATCAGATCGGAGTGGTACCCCTCATTGAAATCACATTCAATTTAGCTTTTTGTGTTTAAAATCGTATTCCAGAGGAGTGGCCCCTGTCGGTGTGACACCACAGGAATCTGAGAATGGTTCGATTTGAAAAAGGGGATATTATTTTTACAGATTAATTAAAAACCACTGGATGGATTTTTATCATTATAGGGTAGATTTGTACATACACTGCCAACACACATTAATGTTCAAACAACATGTAAAAGTGAACTTTGCATCCGATGACCCTTTTAAAAGAATATTATAGGTTTTATACTGTCAAATAAACATGTTACAACATGCTTTAACCCAGCTGGCATTCGACCGACCTTAAACGTTTAAATGTGGTTTAAATAATGTCAGTTTATGAAAAAACATTCATTCAACGTCAAAACAACGTTGAATAACAAATGGTTGAAATGGTGTTGTTAACTAACTATGGATTCAACATAGAAATATAAATAAAATTTGAGTTGTACGTCAAATCAACATTATTTTTACAACCATGACCAAAATCCAACGGTTATCCAACACTGACACCTGACGTTGATTCAACGCTGACTCCACGTTAAAATGCCAGCTGGGAAGCTTTACATTGTTAGATCATTATAGTTATTATTAATTACCTTCTATAGGGCATGTTGTTGTTGATTTTAAATGAAGAGTCAGAGCTCTTTTTCATTCAGAACGCAACGAACCTTTTATTTTCCCTTTTTTATCTACATCATGTCAGGGAAAGACAACGAATGAATATATATGTGACAACAGCACCTCGCAGTGGTCACCTCTCAAAATACACGAAAGAATGCTTAATACCTTAACAGCCTTTTACTAAGATAGAAAAGAACACATACACAAGCCCAAAAGTAAGATGAAAAACATTCTGATAAGAGTGCTTTCCAACAGTTATAACATTACTCAAAAAAAAAAAAAATAAATAAATCGTGTTCATGGAACAAGACCACATAACTGTAGCAGGTGTGAAACTTTATGTAAAAAAAAAGTCTTTGACACAAAAGTGGGTGTACACAAATTGAGAAAAGCAAAGTTTAGAAAAGCTTCTTTTCTCTTATCACTACTAAATAAAATTATACTTGCCTAAAATATAAAATTTGAATAAGCATGACAAGAAATTCAAAGTTTATTAACAACATGAAAATTGGCAGGTTAGCAGGTAAAAACTTTGCTAACTAATATTTGCAAAATGAGTAAAACATTAAAGAAAGCAGCATGGTTCCCACTATTAAACAAAGTACAGTTCAGGTCACTTCTTGTTCCAGTGCTGTTCAACACAAACACAGTGTCACACCAGAGATCAGACTGATCTGTCCTGTTTTTGACAGCAGTGACATTAAACGTCTCATATGGAGGAATCAGCACCTCTTTCTCCTCAGGATACTTTGAATATTTTGTCAGATTAGCACCTTCACAAGTGTAGATTTCAAAACAAGATTTATTTCCAAAATCTTGTGCTACTTTACGTTCAAGAGAGGAGGATGTAAATGATCCGAAACGAATCTTTTTGCCTGAACATCAATTTTTATAATTTCAGCTGTAGATAAGTTACATAGCATTTATTTTGTGTTTTCTTCAATATCTTGATCGCATCTGTTAACAAAAAGTGAAGTGAGTACCATTTAAATGACTGGTTTGTGTAGTTTTTTTTACCATAACGAACAGCCTTATTAAAATTGCTGTATACGTTAGAGTCTTTGTTAGTGTAAACATAAATGGCAATTGAATGATTCAGTTGCAGGTTATCTTCTGGCTTTCTTAGCACTCAGTTCACCTTCTTGCCAAGCCTTTTTAAAATCAGTTGAGTTGTTGATTTCCTTCTCTAAATATTTAGTGTTAACCAGATTCCCCATTTTTACAGTACAACCATCATATTGATCATCAACTGATTTTGGTGCCATATCCAGTGGATATATCCTTCTTGCACCAGCGGCTCTGTGATCCTGCAGCAACAGGAATCACAGTGATCAATCATCAGTATTCATGTCTGTAATATTCATACTAGAACACAAGCTTACCTGTCCTAGAGCAGCTGAAATGAGAAGAAGAGCTTCAATGATCAGCAGCATCTTGATTCAGTCAAATCTCTCAGATGATCTAGTAGAAATAGTGCAGATCCTAAAAGACAACCAGAAACACAAGTTAAATTTACAATAGAGCAAAGACCGTTAATACTGTGAAAAACATACTGTGTTGTGATGTTCAGTGATGGACCAAAAAAAATGTACCTGAGAAAAACTTGTCTATCACCTTCTAAATTTTCAGGAGCAATGACGAGAGAAGATCAGAAAAGTCTGTCGCTCACAGTCAGACGACAACAGCAGTCTGAGAGACAAGGAAGTTTGCCCCTTTTTTCACCTTGCAGTAACACTTTGGCTTAGGGACCAATTCTAGTTGCTTAATAGCATGCATATTACTAGCAGACTGGCTGTTTATTAGCACATATTAATGCCTTATTCTGAATGACTATATTTTAGATCTCTTAGTCCCATACCCAAACTTAACAACTACCTTGTTAACTATTAAAAAGCAGCAAATAAGAGTTTAATAAGGCAAAGTCATAGTTAATAGTTAATAAACCTCCAACATTACAAAATTTCAGTTCATATTTCAAAACTATGACTTTATTCTCAAAATTCCGAAATTAAATCTCACAATTCTGATAAGAAAAAACAACTCATCATTCTCTTTTTTAACCTCGGCTCTGGCTTTTTTTTCCCCTGAAAATTGACAAACTCACTTTTGTTGAGTTAAATCAAGCTTAAGTCTGAACTAGGAAATATGAACTTGCATTTGTGAGAAAAAAAGGCAGAATTTTGAGATAAAATAAATAAATGTTATGTAAAATGTTAAAAATAGGTTTAAAATTATGTCATGCTGGTTTACAATGTGTCCCCTATGAACAACATATGTGAATATATGACCTATTGTTTAAATCAAATTTAGGCTTTAAAAGGCAGCAGTTTTTTTCAAATTCTTTTTTATTTCATTTTTTTTTATTCCATGGATTTTACCCGTTTCCCTCCACTTGTTACTGGTGTTTATCTGCCACCACTATGCACGCCCAGCTGCAAGTGATGTAATTGTGACGTCTACTCCAAATTGGTCTATACCAATGCCAAAAAGCACCCTTACCATCTTTTTTTTTTAGTAAACCCATTGTTATCAACAAGAGACATTTCCCATCAATAAACTTACCTGAAAGGCATGGGAATTTAGCATCATGAAATTAGAATATTAATTATTTAATCAATGGATGTCAGTAAATAAGTGGCTTCATTACATTGGAAAAATGTGCCTGTGGAAACAAAATATTAATTTTACAAAATATGACTTTGCTCCGTTCATGTTTCACGGCACTTTCAAAGTGAAACGTCCACCTAAATTGGACACCATTGTACTATTACTTGAAATGTTCACGGGACTGCTGTTTTTCTTTTTCATTTCACTCTCAGGTCCTCATTTACTGTTTATGCCAGAATCCAGTCAGATATATTTAGGTTTTTTGAGAAGCTTTGCATCTGGATGTGAAACTGCACTCGTGCATATTCTTAAACAAACAAGCATTTGGTTCCCGTTAGACTTCACATCTCAGTCCTTTTTACTTTCTGTTAAACTTTCATACTTTCATTAGAAATGTTATTTTAGTACATCAAAACTTGTTTCTGAGGTCTTCTACTTTGTGTTGAATCTTTTTGCATATTTTGCAATTCACAGTATGATGCATTCATACTATATATAAATGCTTGCAGTTGTTTGAAAGGCAACACTTTGCTCAACAAGCCTCAGAATTGCTCTTAGCGACAATAAAGAAGAGATTTGGATATTTGAATTTGTTTCATTTGGGGCATTTCATTTTAGCTCTGTAACTGTACGCACTTGTCTTATACCTCAACAAAAGCTCCATCACCAAATGCAGTCTGCATTTCTGAATGTTTCAGCAGATTGTCATTGTAGTGAAGAGGTTGATAATTCAGTCGTGTGACAAAAGGATTTTGTATAACTGAAGAAATTAATCAGGGACACATAAAATGAGGCTGAAGCATCTAAATAGGGTCAATTAAAAAAAAAAAACTTTATTTCATTATTTAAAATTGATAGAATTATTGAGCTTAACCAAGAGGTATGAAACTACGAATTATGTGTAGTTAAGTAAATACATGATTCTTGTACTCATGTAACTCATGTAAATTCAAATGACTCAGCATACACTTTGGAGTATTTTTTAAGGTCCTGGCTAGATTCTTGAACAGAGCACAGTTCAGGTCACTTCTCTTACCAGAACTTGTCAAAGTGAACACAGTGTCACACCAGAGATCTTTCTGCTTTTCTTTTGTTTTGACATCAGTGACTTTAAACGTCTCATATGGAGGAATCAGCACCTCTTTCTCATGAGGAAGCTTAGAATATTTTGACACATCTGCACCTTCACACGTGTAGATTTCAAAACAAGATACATTTCCAAAAAATTTAGCTCTGTCAGGATTAAGAGACGATGATGTAAATGAGCCAAAACGAACCTCTTTGTTCTTAACATCCTCGTTAAATTTAACTTTTGTACCACGATAAGTCTTAAAGCATTTGTTTTGTTTCTTAAGAATCTGTATTGCATCTGTTAACAAAAAGTGAAGTGAATACCATTTGTATGTCTTGTTTTCGTAATTTTTTTTACCAGAACGAGCGTCATTATTGAAGTCACTAAAGACTTTACTATCGGAGTACACATAAATGGCAATTGAATGATTCCTTTTCAAGTTATCCTCTGGTTTCTTGGCATGCTTTTCACCTTCTTGCCAAGCCTTGTTATATATTTCAGATTTTCTTTCCTTGTCTAGATAGAAATTCTTCACCACATCTGCCATTTTGTTTGTACAGCCCTCATATCGATCATCAACTGAATTCAGTGCCATATCCAGTGGATATCTTTTTTCTTCAGCAGCACCAACAGCTCTGTGATCCTGCAGCAACAGGAATCATAATGATCAATCATCAGTATTCATGTGTGTAATATCCATACTAGGACACAAGCTTACCTGTCCTAGAGCAGCTAAAATGAGAAAAAGACATTCAGTGATCAGCAGCATCTTGATTCAGTCAAATCCCACAGATGAACTAGTAGAAATAATGAAAGACAAGCAAAAAACACAACATTTTCTCACAAATACTAAATTTATCACTTGAAATACAATGAAAAGGATTATGTACTTAGAATTGCACACTTAAAATATCACTCAGTAGTTTACTGTGTAATTGTTGTGTTCTGCCAGATAGTAAAATCATTTTAAAATGCTAACTGTAAATATAACAAGAAGACATAGACAAGAAACATAACAAATGTTATCTTAATCTTTTACTTTAAAAAATTACCTGAGAATATGGTTGTCTTTTTGTGAGCTTCTTCAGATGTTTGAGAGCAGTGACAAAGATCAGAAATGAGCTTGTTGTCAACAGCAGTATTTAAACCAAAAGATGAGGAAGTTTGATTTTTATATATCACACACACACACACACAAAGATGTGTGTGTTTGTTCGGGGACATAATAGGACATAATTACACACCTTTTCTGAATTTAAATATTTACAGTTTACTGCTAGGCCCATTGTAATCACGTATTATTCCATAATCCAGTCCGACATATTGAGGTTTTCAGAGAATCTTATCATCTCGATGTGAAACTGCATTTGTTTCTAAAGCGATTCAATGATTCTACTGAATCTTCATGTATCACCTCTTTCTAAACAGATTCTCTGTATGATGTACCATCAGTGATCAAAAGCAAAACCCCTTTAACTACAGACATGTTCTTTGAGTTATTTGAAATGTAAAGCCACATATAAAGCCACAGAGTTGATATTGGTGACAATGAAGAATATTAAATGCTCAGGAGATGTGAATTTTACAACATTTTTGACACTGTGAAGAGCAAAATCCTCTTTCTCTAGATTCCAGGAGGAGACACAAACACAGGTTAGTTATATGCAAATGAATCACTAGCTGGACAGTATCACTGATACTGTCCTCAAGCATTTACAAAAATATGAACTGATGTGTGTCAGCAATTACTGTACAGAGCCAAGCACGCCAATGATCAGAGACTGAACAAAAAAACGGTATGTGAATCAGTTTAAAATAGCTGAAAGTTGAATTATATTCCCAAATATAATTGTCTGTAATTCTTGAACCCCCCTTGATTACAAAGTGGACTCTTTTAAAAGGTAACACGAGCATCAGAGAGGGGGGGTTATGAAGAATAAAGACTCAAAAAATTCTATTTTGTAATGCTGGCCAGGCAGGACATCTACAGCATGTGGGACTCTGATATTGCATATTTCACTTACGCACATTTGTGCTATCAGGGATTTTTAAAATGTCCAGGTTGGCTTTGTTTTCCTGTTTTGAAGTGCTCTCACAATTGGTTGATTATGTACAATGCATGCACACACTATACAAAATTAGTGTAATTTTAACAATAAAATATTGCAAAAATGGTTCAGGAAAAGCAATGCTATCAGTTATGTACATTTGCATTTTATTTTTCATCTTCTGTTGTTTAAGTGTTGATGAAGTATGATAACATGATGTTGTTTTGTGTTTGCATAAATGACTCTCTGCACCTTCTTCTTACATTTGCATTTTCTAGTTTGTAAATGACAGTTTTATACCGTTAAATTTACAGTTTTTCTGTGAATGTGTCACGGATCTGGTCGGTGTTCCGCGGTCCGCTCACCACCAGATGTCGCTCTTACCTTATTGTCACGCACGGACTGTCGCACTACACCCCGGACTACATTCCCCATCAGCCATTGCACTTCACCTGCGTCCAATCAGAGACAGTATAAAAGCCCCGGTCTTCCTGTCACTCACTGCCGAGTATTGAATTGTTATCATTCATACAAAGCGTTTCTCCGTGTTTCCCCGTGTCTTGTTTTCTGGTTTTGCCTTGTTGTTTTGTTTAATCTGTCTATCGGAACTTTCGCCTGTCTGACCATTCTCCTGCCTCGCCCATTGGATTACGTACGCCGCTGATCGACCCTCGCCTGTTTATGGACTATTCTTCCTCCTGCTGTCTAAACACCTGTTTGCCATTGTTTGACCCTGCCTGCCTTTCGACCATATCTTTGCCTCGTTGTAATAATAAAAGTCTGCAAATGGATCCGCCCGCCTCCCGTCTCCTCGTTACAGAATACTCGGCCAACAAGGATCCAGCAGCTCAGAATACAGCAGCTCAGATCATGCGCCTTAAACAAGGTGAGCGGTCCATTGAGGAGTACGTTTTGGACTTTATTATGTTGGCTAATCAGACTTCTATGGACGATCTGTGTCTGATGATATTTTTCCATGGAGGGCTTTCTGAACCCTACCGCTCCTCAATGCCACTTTATCAACCCCATTGGACTCTAAAACAGTATACAGACATTGCACTACAGATGTTTGGTTCATCGCTCACCCAGTGGCGCCTCCAGAAATTTTTCATAGGGGTGGCCAGATGGGGCCACTTAAAATCTTGGGGTGGCACACCAAAACTATAAACCATAATTTCAGAATTTTATTCTACTGTTGTAGTAAACCGGCCTGTAGAAAACTATCAGAAAGACTTAAGGAAACTCCTACTGATATACTTTGGTTTATTGTGTTATATTTAATGTTACTAATGATATAATGTGCATAGACTAATAACAGTACAGTTAACATTTTGAGTTGCACAACAATTCTTTTTATTTTGCAATTATATTTGGCATAAGGTGTACATTTATTGCAAACAAAACAGTTACTGGGGAAAAGCAGATACTGGCAGATACAAATAAAAGCAAGGACAGAAACAATCACATCTTTGCTTCATGTAACAGGACTTTCCCAACAGGGGATCAATAGTCTGATTCTGATTACCAGGCTATACAGTATGTGTAAGAAACATTTATATCTTTGCTTAATGTAAAACAAAAATAATTATTACTGTTACAAAAAGAACTTCCCAACAGGGATCAATAGTCTCTGATTCTGATTACCAGGCTTCAGAATAGCTTTATTCGCCTGTTGCTATGTTTTTTGGCAAACACATCCACAAAGTCATCAAGATTTATGGCCCTAGCCCTTCTTGATTCTACACTCAGCACACCCAAATTGCTTAAACGCTCATCAGTCATGGTACTTCTCAAGGCAGTTTTGATTAACTTTAGCTTAGAAAAACTGCGCTCACAAGATGCAGTGCTCACGGGTAGTGCAAGTGCAATTTTGCACAGTTTAAACATTTGGTGGAAGACCTCCTTAAATGGCTCCAGAAAGACAGTAAGCTCTATTAATGCCTTTGGTGTTTCCTGACCACTACTTTGCTTCCTCTCAAGAATGCGCTTAAGCTGGGGGATCTCATATTTTAGATCCTCAGTACTGCAGTTATATTGTGAGGCAAATGGAAACACTACATCTTTCTCACAAAATATGGCACTGCACGGATTCAAGGCCTGTATTCCTTTCATTATGACACAATTTTCTTTAGAAAATCTTCTCTTCACCTCAGAGAGAAGCACATCAATAACTGGAATGAATGAACCTGTCCGAAAGGACTCTTTCTCTGTGCTCTCTTGTCTTTGAACTATTGGAGTGAACAAGTAATGCCCTTCAAGCAAAGAGCTTGGTCTGACCTGACGGCCTGAAGGTGTGGCACTGATGTTGCATTGCTCAGTAAGAGTTAAAATATTGTCCCAGATGTCATTAAAGAGAGAGCCCTCTCTGTAACTCTCCAATGTGTCAACAAGAGAGTCAACAAGTGTGACAGCTGTGCCCAAATCAAGTTGTGGGGACTGTAAAATATCTGACAGATATTTTATCTCACCAAGAACACTGGTGAATGTTACAAGGAGGCTAACAAACTTGAGATCTATTTGGGCTAATAAACCTCTTGCCTCTACAGCTCTGTCACCATTTTGCTCTTCTGATATTTCTTTTAGTAGACGTATGATGGCTGACAGTCTGTCTCTCACTGTCTTGCAAGCATTATACCTACATGCCCACCGTGTCTCTATCAGTCTTTGTAACTCTCTTGGGGCCCCCTGAAACATCTCCCTCTGTATCTCAAGCCATCTTTGGTGCACATATGACCCTGACACAAAAACATACAGTTTCTGCAAAAGAGAAAAGAAGCAATTAGCTTCAGGGATGCATTTCACACTGTCAACTAATACTAAATTTAAACAATGCGCATTGCAGTGCACATAAAAAGCTAATGGGGCCTCTGATTTTATGCGTGCTTGCACACCTGTGTTTTTTCCGCTCATGACTGAGGCTCCATCATATGCTTGCCCTACAAGGTGGTTTTTGTAGTCAAGACCATGCTTCTGCAAAATTTGAATTATTTTCTGTGAAAGTGCTGCAGCATCAAGGCGCTGTGCTGCCTCAAAGGCAAGGAAGCTCTCGCATACTGACCCATTGTAATAGTATCTTATTACAAAGGACATCTGTTCTTTTTTGCTTAGGTCTTTAGTCTCATCAACCAAAATGCTGAAAGCCTCACTTTGGGAAACTTCACTAGTTACTGAAGTGCGGACCATTTCAGCTAGACAATCAATTATTTCATTTTGTGTGTCATGCCCAAGATATGTTGCATTTCTTTGACTTGTCATTTTTCTTTTGACTGTGGGATTGTGTTTGGCTAGCAGTTCCATAATAGCGAGAAAGTTTCCTTTATTCTCACCTTCTGATTCTTTATGTGCTCTCTGTGCTATGTTCTGCGTAGCTGTGAGAAGCAGGGTTTCTCCAACAACTTTAATGTACTCTCTATTTTCCTTCACTAATTTATTGTATTCTGCATTTAAGGATGCTGAGAGAGAGGATGTGCTTGCAGTGGATTTTTCATACTCTGCCCATGCTAACATTGCATTAGTATGTGCTTCAGATTTGGCATGACCTAAAAGTCCCCCATCTTTGAAGGTTGCCTTTTTCCAATGTTTGAACCCCTCTTCAGATGTAAATACTGAATCACCCGAGGAGGGGAGACTGAAGTGCCGGCAGGCATAACAGTAGGCAGAGTCTTTACTCTGAGAGTATTCTAGCCATTTATGTGTGTTGTACCAGTCTTTAGAGAAGCATCGTCTTCTGTCCCCTTGATAGGTACGAGGGAAGATTTTCAGATGTGGCTGCTTGGGCTGCTCTGCTCTTGACTGGGAGATATCTATAATGAAACAAGAGGCAAAATCAGTTATTCTGATATTAAAATAATAATGATGATAATAATAACAATAATAATAATAATAAGCCCCTCTCGTAATTATCAATCATAGCTGTAATAACGGCCTATAGGCATTTCTATTCAGAATAATAAAACTCAACTACTAATAAACATGAATCAAAAAGCTTTAAGTGATTATGTCATGATTTGTAATTTAATGGAAAAACACTAAACAAAACATACATTTCTCCAGATGATGTTACTATCTAGCCTAGCCATCAATTTCATTATTAGGGCCACGTGATCGTAACTTCACCTGTTGGTCCAGGAACACGTCTAACACCTGCTTTTGCCGTGTCCTGCCACACTTCTGTGACCAGTGGTGCTGACTGTCCCTGACCATGGGCTGCTGCTGTCTGTTTTTCCTTGTCATTGTGTTCTGTCACTAATGCTGGCTGTGTATCCTTGTCTTGCTGCTCTGTCTGTTCCTCTCCCCTATCCTTCTCCTCCTCCTCCTCCTCCTCCTCCTCCTCCTCCTCACTATTACTAAGCCTCTGTTGCTCCCCTGCCATCTCTTTTACTCCTCCTTCTGTACTTTTCTTCTTAAAATAAGAAGAGATGTCTGTGGACTTTCTCTTCATTGTCTGAAAATTGACATAACATATACATGCACCAGCTAACGACGTTAGCTAGGTAACTCTTGTCAAAACGTGTCAAAAACACATCAAAAAGCTGCTGTAACAGTATACTGTAACCATTTGGAATTTAAAAAGCACATGTCACGACACATAATTCCCCTTCTTCTTTTACTAAAGAATATTTTTGACTTATTTACTTACCGGTAGTCTTCTTTGTCTTCTTTCTTAACTTCTTTTGAAATTGTTGACCGACGGGCACGCGCTGAGCTGTTGCTGTCTGAGCGCGCAACAGTGGCATGGACGGAGGGGCGGGGCGGGGGAGAGGGCTGGCTACTGTGTGCGATCGAAGGTCTAGAACGGCTTGCCTGCCTGGCTGTGCATTAGGGATGATGCATAACTGATGCTACTAAAATTTATACTGGCCAGTGGGGTGGCCAATGGGGTGGCCAGGAGTCGGCCAGGGGTGGCCACCCCCCTGGTGGCGCCATTGATATACACATATATATATATATATATATATATATATATATATATATATGCAACACACATATATAAGGGACTCAATACAGCTAAAGAACAACATACGGTAAATATTATACTATACAGAGAGCATGAAATGAAAACAGTAATAAACACAATAATCGCAATACACATATACCACTGCAGTGCACTACAGTATAAATTAGTACAAACAGAATGTCAGGATATAGAATAATAGTGAGTCAGAGTCCAGTCAGTGTAAATGATAGAGTGCAGTTCATATGAGGTTGATGTGCTGTGTGTGGTGTTACTGGTACGAGTTCAGTTCAGTCTGATTGCCTGTGGAAAGAACTCGTCTGGCAGTCTGCTGGTGTAGGTTCTGTGATAACATCTGCCTGATGGTAACGGTAAGAGCAGTCCATGGCTTGGGTGACTGGAGTCTCTGACGGTCCTCCTCACACACCACCTGGTGTAGATGTCCTGGAGGGACAAAATAAGTATTTATAATGTGGTGAATTAATAAACAATATAAAGTATTTTTTATTTATAATCGTTGCACTGGATTTACCATTGACTCCTGTTGGAGGTTGTTGGAGGTATGGGCCAAAAGAATCCCTCCATAACTATCTCGCAGTTGATCAGTTGTGAAGTTTACTTTTATGGACCGTAACATCTGAGCTGTCACAGTAGAGCCGTTCATGAATGCAGTCCTCACAGCAGATACCTGATGGGTTCAGGCTGCAGTGCTGAACTTGGTGACTGTTGAATTGATCTCTTCAAACTGGCTTCATCCTCCTTCAAACAAACCCACAAAATAATAAGTCAACAATAACTCCAGAGAAATACTGTTGGTGAATGCAGGTGTATGTGTCAGTACTCACCATATTCGATCATTTCCTGCCCAAATTCCAAAGATAATGGCAGAGTTGATTTGCTTATTCTAGGAGCTATAAAAAGATGCACGTGTGAAAAACTTGAAGTAACTGTAACTGCTGTCTTTTGAGAGATCAATGTCAATGCTGGTACCACACACACAACTGCATTGCTTGAGTACATACATACCAATGGAAATGTGCAACCTTCCAGCTCTCTGTCTTTTTCTGTTTGGGCTCAAGAAGGCCATATTCATTCCTCATTCATCAGGACCGGTTTGACTTGCTAGCTGTGACTGATTTTCTTTGTGTTTTTGGTCTTCAGCTGTAAAACAAGAAAATATCTATTGACCCCATGTTTAATTATTATTTTTGTTTAAACATAAATTAAGCAGTTATAATAATAAACTTCAAGCTCACATTCCCTGGCAACTTTAACAGGCTCCTGAGTTCATCTGTACACATCAGATTCAGAGTCTGAGAAAGGCCATCATGCAAAAACTTACAACACAGCAAAAAAAAATGTGTAAGTGAAGGAGTAAAGGAATAAGAGGAAGCGAAATAGGCAGAGAAAGGCAACATTTTGTGTGCAAGTTTAACAGAGTGAGAGGAAAGTAGTATTAGAAAAAGCTGTATTGTCCAATAGCAAGCTACATTAATATGAACAATTTTAAATATGATTACATGCTGACAGTATTGTTGTAAGCAATTTAAAGGCCTCTTTACACCAAGGATGAGTCCACACCGCAGCAGACAACAACATACTCTAACTGCAGCATGTATACACCGCCATCGTCTGTTGGTGTGGATGCTAAAATATTTACCATTATATACATTTCTTGTTCTTAGTGTGAACAACTTTAAGTGATTTGATTTGGCCAAATTAACTGAAGATCTGATTTGTCTAAACTAACATTTCCAGACTCCTGTTTCTTAGATGTGTTTATTAAACACCAACATCGAAAGAAAGGCTTACTCTGAGGTGTGAACAGATATCATGTACTGTTAGAACGGGAAGAGACGGCACCAATTTGTAAAGGTTATTCAAAAATTCAATGGACTTAATATAAACTTGACGATATAAACACTGGGGCACAAATGGGCACAAACTACATGAGAGTTGAAGCTATGGCCAATGACAGCAGTAGGAGTGAAAGTCGTAGAATTTTGTATAAGTACACTTGTCAAATATCAAATGAATTTGTTGACTTGGTAAATTGCATAAATTATTACTGCTTCAACATGATACCTTTACAAGAGATGGCTTCTTAAAAGAGCCGCTGTGTGATCCGATGTAACTGCAAGACAGAAACAAAATATTGAATATTAAAGTATTAAAGGCGTGGCAAGCGTTGTCATTACTGTGCTTTACGAATAGCATACAGTTAAAAAGGTTAATGTGGTAAAAACATTGTAGGTGTTGTTTTTACTGTACAGATGTTGTTGTTATTTTAACTACAAATACCACAGTAAAACTAGAGTTACTGAGGTAAACTACAGTAATTGAGTTACAGTTAAACCCATAGTAAGCGTTGAGGTTAATGTGCTTTAACTACAAATACCACAGTAAAACTACAGTTATTGTGGTAAACCCAAAGTAAGTGTTGAGGTTACTGTGCTTTAACTACAAATACCACAGTAAAGTACAGTCACTGTAGTAAAAACATAGTAAGAATCAAGGTTATTGTGCTTTTACTACAAATACCACAGTAAAACTACAGTTACTGAGGTAAACCCATAGTAAGCATTGAGGTTACTGTGCTTTAACTACAAATACCACAGTAAAGTACAGTCACTGTAGTAAAAACATAGTAAGAATCAAGGTTATTGTGCTTTTACTACAAATACCACAGTAAAAGTACAGTCACTGTAGTAAAAACATAGTAAGAATCAAGGTTACTGTGCTTTAACTACAAATACCACAGTAAAGTACAGTCACTGTAGTAAAAACATAGTAAGAATCAAGGTTGTTGTGCTTTTACTACAAATACCACAGTAAAACTACGGCTACTGAGGTAAACCAAGCATTGAGGTTACTGTGCTTTAACTACAAATACCACAGTAAAGTACAGTCACTGTAGTAAAAACAGTAAGAATCAAGGTTATTGTGCTTTTACTACAAATACCACAGTAAAGTACAGTCACTGTAGTAAAAACATAGTAAGAATCAAGGTTGTTGTGCTTTTACTACAAATACCACAGTAAAACTACAGTTACTGAGGTAAACCCATAGTAAGCATTGAGGTTACTGTGCTTTAACTACAAATACCACAGTAAAGTACAGTCACTGTAGTAAAAACATAGTAAGAATCAAGGTTATTGTGCTTTTACTACAAATACCACAGTAAAACTACAGTTACTGCGGTAAACCCATAGTAAGCGTTCAGGTTACTGTGCTTTAACTACAAATACCACAGTAAAGTACAGTCACTGTAGTAAAAACATAGTAAGAATCAAGGTTATTGTGCTTTTACTACAAATACCACAGTAAAGTACAGTCACTGTAGTAAAAACATAGTAAGAATCAAGGTTATTGTGCTTTTACTACAAATACCACAGTAAAACTACAGTTACTGAGGTAAACCCATAGTAAGCATTGAGGTTACTGTGCTTTAACTACAAATACCACAGTAAAGTACAGTCACTGTAGTAAAAACATAGTAAGAATCAAGGTTATTGTGCTTTTACTACAAATACCACAGTAAAGTACAGTCACTGTAGTAAAAACATAGTAAGAATCAAGGTTGTTGTGAAAACCACACAATGGCGAAAGCAGCTCAATGAAAATAAACAGCTTAAAATCTGGCTTTGTCGTTTGTATTTATTATTTATTACAGTTTTACAATTTCCGATCCACTTGAATTTGTAAGTGCTCACCCTATGAATAACACGTTTGGAAATTTAATTTTATTTGTGATATGACTCATTGCGATCACTGTCCTTGTTCATAAAGCAAACTCATGTGATTAAACGTTACTGTTCAGCAGTTCTTTGTAAGAAATCGTGTACTTGTTCTATTTAAGTCCAGTAAAACTTATTGAACTTTATCCCTCAATGAAATTAGGACGATATGACATATGATTAAATACATCAGCGTTTCTCAATTCCATTCCTCACATACCGTCGCTCTGCATATATTGCATGGCTCTCTTATTTAACCTGATTCAGACAACCAGCTAGTCCATGACTGAACTGCGTTGTGATTAATATGGTCCCTAAACAATGTTCATCGCTCCCCACTCCCTGAGCAGTGGAAATCGGTTTAAGTTTACTTAGAAATATTCATTCTTGGATTTGCGCTACACCACCGCCTGCATAGTCTTCACACAGACGAAACTTAGAGATGTGTGACACAATATACCCCTGTAAATAAATGCAATTTAAATTCATGTTTTGCACACTTTAATGTTCGTTGAATGGAACATATACGCTGTCTTCGAACTGTAATCAGGGCGGAATATTTTGAGTTCGCAGGGCACTTACTTTTGAACAGAACTGACATCTGAGATACAAAATGTGCAGAGCAGTGGTTCACTTACAAGATCAACTGGCTGAGATCAACCTATAGTGTGTTTATTTTATCGGGCAGATATATCAGTGCCACCTAGTTATTAAAAACTGCAAAAGAGAAATTAATTCTGTCCTGTGTGTGGTACAATAGAAGACGGCTGTATGATTTCTGTGAGTGTGTATGTGTCTTGTTCTGGCCACACAACTGAGTGCTCGAATGAACGCAATGGATTCAAATATTAGTACATTTATTCTATGCAAGTGCAAGCAGCTCTTAAAATTATTAACACAAATACAGTCGTTTTTTCCTCTAGTGATTTGTATGTATTGTCATTGTACGCTATTTAGCGTGTCCTATAACATGGCGGCGACTATACCCAGAATGCAATGCGCAGTGACGTAAACTCCTGAGCTCTATAGTAAAAATACGGTAAACGTGTGGACTTGTTACATGAACGCTTTCCCACCATAGGCAAATTTTAAAAGAATAATTTCATTCATAAATACGGAACGATCGACTATTTTAGGAGACGGTACCTGTATGTGTCTTGATGTCATCTAAAATCCGTCTTTTAATGCACTAAATCGCTGGTCATTGGTCCGCGTGGAGTTGATGGCGTTGGGGAAACGATCGCCCCTGCTGGTACACCAGTGGTAATTTCACCGTCATACTTGCGTGCGGTGATTAACCATTTGGATGGACGATAACAGCCTTCTGAGCCTACCAGTAGGCGCAGCAGGCCCCTTCTGGCCCATATCAATGAGCTGATAATCACTGATAACGCCCATTCAATCAAGTGATAACATCCGAAGCGGGTTTCGTCAGTACGTTGTTCAAGAACCGGCAGAGCGTCAGTCTTCGTCAGTAAAAAAAAAGAAAACTTGATACAGCCAGACGGAGGCGGGACAGACGACGGCAGAAATCCCGGATAAACATCGATGTGGCTTTTCCCAGATGGAAGGCAATGCGGTTGGGCTGACAGACATAACGATGTTGAGCCGGCATCGTGATCCCATCGCACCCCCTCCTCCCTTTCCCCTCCCGCAAGCCACCGCATCCCAATGCCGTGTTCGGAAAGAAAGTTGTGTTTTAAAGGCAATAAACATTAAATGAAAAAATATATATATATTTCATACTTTCTCTCGCAGTTATATCGTTAAGTAATTATACTGTATATAAATTGCCGGCATCAGGGAGCCGATAGTAATGTGCATGGCACTGAAACTGATTTCGTATGCACGATCGCATTTCACTTTCACTTTTCATCATGATGTTTCACTGTAGACTTCGTCCGATGCCAATTTGGTAGACGTCGCCCAACCCTACTAACTGTCATACAAAAAAATCTAACTAAAGTCAGCGAATAAACCTGAGACAATGATCAATGAGTAACAATAATATTCGCAATAACATATTGGTTTACTGAATAATTAAGTAAATATAATTATTTAACTTACCTTTGTATGGAAACCTCATCGCTTGATTGGCTACTGGGGGGACAGACGACGACATTTTTGTCCTGTGTCAGCTTCCGTAGCTTCTGTATGCGTTTCGAGAGGGCGGGGTGAGCGGGAGACTTGAAATTCGAGTCCTCACCGCTAGATGCCGCTAAAAATTACACACTGCACCTTTAAAGAGCACTTCAACTTCTACTCAAGTCACTTTTTTGATAGAGCACTTGTACTTTTACTCAAGTCTGGGTCTCTAGTACGTTATACATCTCTGGTCCTCATGTAATACTTTTTTTATTTTAAATTTTTCTAAAATAAATGTAGGACTATGTGCAAACAAATTACAATGAGGTGGTTGTTTTGCAACAAGGTGCAGATGTGTTGATGGAAAAAAAGTGACAGATACAAGAAGATTTGTGAAAAAAAGTAAACACATGTGCGAAACAGAAAGATTAAAAAGAGACTATAAAGGAAAGTGAAAGAAAAGATAACCTTTAATTATTTTGTGTGGCCCCAGTCGATTTAAACGTTTTTATGTCATAATGATGATTTATGTATTGTATGGGATAGCCTGGATGAGTGTGAGAATTCCCGGCCTGAAATTTTGTTCCAGTCTGACCCTGAATCCAGGGTGGGTTTTAAATATATGTGGTTTTAAAATCAAAACATGTAAAACTTGCTAATTTGACAAAATATTTACTTATTCTGATGAGAAAGACATCATATCTGTAGGCTATGATTTAGTTCAAGGGATAGTTCACCCAAAAATGAAAATTCTTTTCCACACTATGGATACCAGAAACTGTCTGGTTACCCAAATTCTTTGAAATATCTTCTTTTATTATTTTATTTTATTTTCATACAAGTTTGGAACAACCTAAGAGTGAGTAAATGATGACAAAATTGTCATTTTTCGGTAAACTATGTCTTTAAATGTCAGATGTCATGTATACATTTTGACCAATGGGTGGTGCTGTAACCAAACAAAAACGTTAAAGTTCTGCCAATGCTTTTTTTTCTTACTGCAGTCAGCAGTAGAAAAGACAAGTGTTGATAACCAAGACCACAACTAAGTTAATACTGTTTATATTTTAAGGTGCAGAATTTGCAAACAAATAAATATAACATTAAGGTTGATCATGTTTCTAAAGCACATAATTTAACTGAACATTTGTTGAAAAAAAGAAAATTATAAGCCTGAGTCTAGTTTGAGGAATGATTTTATTTCTTTTATTTCATTGTTTAATATTACACTTCAAAAACACTTCATTTTGTATATATATTAAAATGAAACAATATGTTATTTGAACAATTACACCTTCATGAGCCATTAATGTGGCAATATTTGTTTTTAAATTAATTATATAGAATTCCAAGCACCACAGAACTGCTCGTCCCCACAGCCATGTACAGAGAGAAAGTGCTTTATTTTGAGGTCAAAACAGGTTTTTCTACCATTTAAAATATTATGAAATAATGTATTCATAATTATCATACATATTATTTAAATGAAATAAAAAACTAAATGCTGAATAAATATTATAAAATATATAATAAAAGTAGTGGTCCCCTAAATTTTATTTTGAAATAAAAATCACACTGATGACATCACCTGACTTCTTTCTTCCTATTTCTTAAAGATCTATGAAAAAAGTCCATGTTAAGTCCACTTTCTCTTTTCAGTTATCAGACTTTTTTTTTATTTATCTCATCATTTAATATGAAGCTTTTGTTGTTTTCTGGTGTGACCTACTTTATTGTTAGGCAATTGTAAAAAAAAAAAAAAACAATACAAATAGATTAAACTACTTAATTTAGTATACTGCAACATATGGTTTGATATCTTGCAGCAGCCATTTTGTAAATAAATTTTTCATAAATTGTCACTGGTGTTACCTTCCTTATGGGTAACACCAGTGAAGATCAGTATATCAGGTCTGCTGGTGAGGTGTTATTGTGTTACTGTGTCACATTAAATAAATAAAACATAATCTCCTTATTTCTTGCATTTTCATTGTTTTTCTGTAACTCTGACAACATGTGCTGAAAAAAAAAATCGAGAAATAATATTTCATAAAAAAAACTTTAATATTGCCAAAGAAGGTAACACCAGTTTCATAAATAGCATAGAGAAAGGAGTGTTTTCGAGTTTTATGTAAATAAAATACAATATTTTGCCTATTCTTTTTCCCAATAGACAGCTTACGGAGTTACATGTGAAAACTGTTAAACTTGATCAAAAATAGACAAAGCAATACAATTTGATGATTGCTAACTTTTATGACAGTACAAACTATCATTGCTGATTTACTTAAAAAAAAAAAAACATGTGGAAATCACCTCTTGGTTCAGAACATCCTTATCAAATTCAACTGCGGTAACCGCGATACGTTGAATAGCATTTATTTTGTGTTTTCTTCAGAATCCGTGTCGCATCTGTCAACAGAAAGTGAAGTGAATACCATGTGAATGTCTTGTCTTTGTATTTTTGTCTCTCACTATGAACAGCGGTATTGAAGTTACGATATACATCAGAATTGTTTGTGTACACATAAATGGCGACTGAATGAATCTGTTTCAAATTATCCTCTGGATTCTTGGCTTTATTTTCACCGTCGTGCCAAGTCTTATTAAATTCAGCTGAGTTGCTGATTTCCATCTTCAGATATTTTGTTTTCACCAAGTCTGACATTTTTTCTGTACAGCCCTTATATTGGTCATCAACTGAATTTGGTGCCATATCCAATGGAATTAGCTTTCTTGCACCAACAGCAGCTTTGTGATCCTGCAGTAACATGAATCATAATGATCAATCATCAGTATTCATGTCTGTAATAGTCATACTAGAACACAATCTTACCTGTCCTAGAACAGCTACAATGAGAAGAAGAGCTTCAATGATCAGCAACATCTTGATTCAGTCAAATCCTGTGAAGAACGGATACTGAAAGACAACCAGAAACACAAAATGTCCAATTAAACCTGTGATGTTCACTGATGGAAGTGTTATATCGACTTTTACTTACCTGAGAATACTATTGTCTCTTTTTGTCAGATTCTGTGTTTCAATATTTTTCTGGAGATCAGGAGCAACAATGAGATTAGAAGATCAGCAGGAAAGTCGCCTTTAGACGACTATGACTCTTCAACCCAAGAAATGGGAAGTTGCTGTTTTATATCACTGATAACGTGTGCGTGTGTTGTGGGATATAACAGCTGAAGTGTGATCCGCATGTGTTAAACATAATCTGTTGAGCTCATCATAAAGCAGCACTTGTGAAGGTCTAAGTGTGGTTTCACACTGGATAAACTTTTCGCAAAAAGCTTTTACTCCAGATCAGTTGTATTTTGAGCCATTCTGACTCTATTAATAGATACAGATGCAATACAAATTCTGAGTTGAAATTATTGTGGATTCAGTTTAGTTTGCGTCATCATATCTTGATCTGATCTAGAGAGGAGTTTAATCAGTTTTGAATAATTTTGAATAAACGACGTCAAAAGCTAGGGTATTAAAACTTATAATGAATTATAATGAATCAAACAAAGATTTTGACCAGTAGGTGGTGCTGTAACCACATTACACAAGTAGAGTTTATTTCACAGGGTTTTATGTCAGTTTTAAACACACTTTTTATAAAAAAAAAAAAACGATTTTCACTATTTCTATTTACTGTATATCTGTTCAGCAAATTGTTATACTTCATTAACACGTCAATAATGTATAGTAGGATAAAGGATAAAGATAATGAAAGTCTACTTAAAGAGGTAAGAATTACATTCACCCTGTCTTTAACATGATGAATAGCTTCTTCACCTTTTATCACTGAAAAACTGAACTTTCATGTGTTCTTTAATCTGTGCAATACAAAATTGACATATTTCATTACAAACTTTATCACAGGATTACTATGCAATATAGAGAAATGTGCAATGTGTGTGTTTTTTTTTTTTTTTTTTCATTTACACAATGATTATGTATTCATGATTCATGTCTGTATTCATGTCTGTAATACTTATATCACAACACAAGTTTACCTGTAATAGAGCAGCCCTAATGATAAGTGAAGCTTTAATGAGCGGCATCTTCAGCAAAATCCCTCAGATGAGCTCATAGATCTAGTGAAACACATATGAACAAAGACAAGAAACACAACACCGGTTTTAAATTTGTGTATCTGGTACTTTCTGTTGGATAGCAAGGTCATATGAAAAATCACTTAAACCTGTGATGTTCACTCATATACTGACCTTTTACTTTACCCTCATATTTACCCGAGAATTCTGCTCCTTTTGTCAGATTCTGCGCTTTGATTTTGTTATTCCTCAGGATTTCGAAGCAACGACAAGAGGAGAAAATCAGCGAAGTCAGACAAGAAAACAAAGGATCAGGAAGTTGGCTTGTTCATATTTTGAATTTGTTTAATGCTTTTGTTCTGGGTGTGTATAACAAATGAGGTACTATTACATGAGGCGAGTATTTCTTGTTGTGTTTGAGCAGGTGGTTTCAATTATTAGCCTAAGCAAGTGTAAATATTTTGCAATCTATTAAAAAAAATTCAATAAGAAAATAAAACAATGTAAAAGCTTTTACTTAATACAGTAGGTCAATGAAATTCTGTTTCAAAACAATTGAAATGACTGACAATGATTACGTCATCAACCAGTATCTTCCTGTTGTGCGCCGCTGCCTTAAGCTAACAAAACCTGCTTGGCTGGTAGCTTTGAGATAGCAAAGAAACATTAATGCAATGTCTAGTTGTAAATGAATGTCAGTGTCACTCTTCAATCAGTTATGAAAGTTTAATCAATATGGTTTTTGCGCAGTCAACCTGAACTTCTATAACTTTGTTTTCACGTGTTGCTGCTTGATTTCACTTGTTTGCAGGTTTGTATTTTGTTTAGTTCTTGTGTGGTTTTTTATGAGGGTATTTGGCCAGTAGGTGGTGCTGTAACCAACCAGCACAAATACTCAATCAGATCTTCATGTCAGTTCATCAAGAGATGCAATCATATGACATGACCTCAATTCCTGTTAGGTCCACATTATTCATTCATTCGCTGTGGTACATGGCAGTGGTTGACTGTATCACAAAGATATATTTTGATTGTTATTGCCTGAAGATCATCTGGCTCAAATTTGTAGGAAAAGTATAAAAAGTATGTTTCTGAATTAGGGTGGCGCTATAGGGTTTGTATGGAAGCCCGTTCCCGCCACTGTTAAAAAAAAAAAAAAATCGGTAAGTCATAATTATGAGAAACTTTCTCATAATTATGACTTAGTATCTCATTATATTGAGAAAGTTTCTCGTAATAATGAGTTAAACAGTAATAAAATTCTGAAAAAATAAATTCGTAATAACGAGAAACTTTCTCATAATAATGACTTAGTATCTCGAAATAATGAGAAACTTTCTCGAAATAATGAGAAACTTTCTCGTAATAATGAGAAACTTTCTCGAAATAATGAGAAACTTTCTCGTAATAATGACTTAGTATCTCGAAATAATGAGAAACTTTCTCGTAATAATGAGAAACTTTCTCGAAATAATGACTTAGTATCTCGAAATAATGAGAAACTTTCTTGAAATAATGAGAAACTTTCTCGTAATAATGAGAAACTTTCTCGAAATAATGAGAAACTTTCTCGTAATAATGAGAAACTTTCTCGAAATAATGACTTAGTATCTCGAAATAATGAGAAACTTTCTCGAAATAATGACTTAGTCGAAATAATGAGAAAAATGAGAAATGAAATAATGAGAAACTTTCGTAATAATGAGAAACTTTCTCGAAATAATGAGAAAGAATAATGAAAAAGAAACTCGAAATTGACTCGAAATAATGAAACTCGAAATAATGACTTAGTATCTCGAAATAATGAGAAACTTTTCTCGAAATAATGAGAAATAATAATGACTTAGTATCTCGAAATAATGAGAAACGAAATTGAGAAACTTTCTCGAAATAATGAGAAACTTTCTCGAAATAATGACTTAGTATCTCGAAATAATGAGAAACTTTCTCGAAATAATGAGAAACTTTCTCGAAATAATGAGAAACTTTCTCGAAATAATGAGAAACTTTCTCGAAATAATGACTTAGTATCTCGAAATAATGAGAAACTTTCTCGAAATAATGAGAAACTTTCTCGAAATAATGAGAAACTTTCTCGAAATAATGAGAAACTTTCTCGAAATAATGAGAATGTAATAATGACTTAGTATCTCGAAATAATGAGAAACTTTCTCGAAATAATGAGAAACTTTCTCGAAATAATGAGAAACTTTCTCGTAATAATGAGAAACTTTCTTGAAATAATGAGAAACTTTCTCGTAATAATGAGAAACTTTCTCGAAATAATGAGAAACTTTCTCGTAATAATGAGAAACTTTCTTGAAATAATGAAACTTTCTCGTAATAATGACTTAGTA